>NC_053390.1:829574987-829874987 GCF_905171765.1 Bufo bufo
CTATCAGTGCATCCGTAAAAATCATGCGGACGTCTGAATGGAGCTTTACAGGGGGGTAATCAATGACAGGGGTGTAATCAATGACAGGGGGGTGATCAGGGAGTCTATATGGGGTGATCACCACAGTCATTGATCACGCCCCTGTAAGGCTTCATTCAGACGTCCGGATGCGTTTTGCGGATCGGATCCATCTATCAGTGGATCCGTAAAAATCATGCGGACGTCTGAATGGAGCTTTACAGGGGGTTGATCAATGACAGGGGGGTAATCAATGACAGGGGGGTGATCAGGGAGTCTATATGGGGTGATCAGGGGCTAATAAGGGGTTAATAAGTGACGGGGGGGGGGTGTAGTGTAGTGTAGTGGTGCTTGGTGCTACTTTACTGAGCTACCTGTGTCCTCTGGTGGTCGATCCAAACAAAGGGGACCACCAGAGGACCAGGTAGCAGGTATATTAGACGCTGTTATCAAAACAGCGTCTAATATACCTGTTAGGGGTTAAAAAAAACACATCTCCAGCCTGCCAGCGAACGATCGCCGCTGGCAGGCTGGAGATCAACTCTCTTACCTTCCGTTCCTGTGAGCGCGCGCGCCTGTGTGCGCGCGTTCACAGGAAATCCCGGCTCACGCGAGATGACGCCTATTGGCGTTAGTGTGACCTGGGAGCGCCGCAGAAATGACGCCTTTCGGCGTTAGCGTGACGGTAAGTGGTTAAGGTCCAGCGAGTGTCACTTCCTGGGCTTTGTGGCTTAGGTCACGTGACATTGCTGACCTATCCTAGCCCTCTTGTGCATATATAAGTGGCTCAGCCCCCTTGCCCGATGCCTCAGCGTCAAGGTCCTTGTGCTCTGCTAAGGCTCCTGATAACCACTTGTGTTCCTGTGTTCCTGACTCATATTTGTGTTATTGGATTCTGCAACTCATCTGATCCCTGCCTGCTAGCCTTAACTCTCCTGTTGCTGATCCGGATTGCCTGACCTGTACCTGTGCCGCCTGCCGTGAACTTTCACCTGTCTGACTACGCCTCTGCCTCATCATTCGGTCATGCACTGTTGCTCGTGGTAACGACTCCGCCTGCCTCACTACGCCTGTACTTCTGGTACCTTTACCTGGTACCTCATGGTCCGCCTGGACCAGCTTCCTCGTGTGCCATCCTCCTCAAGAGGTAGTGACCTGGTGTTCCCCTCGGGAAAGTCAATCGCCACCATCAGGGGTACTGTGAAGAATCTAAGGGTTCACTTAGACAACGCCCTTAGAGGAGGTAGGACACATGGCACAGTGGGTTCACACCCGCTGGTTCTTGACACCACCCATAGACAGCCATTATACTGCATTGCTATGCTTCTTCTGCTGCTTCTACTATTGCAGATACAAGCCTCTTATTAAACTAGTAACATAGTTTGTATGGCTGAAAAAAGACATCCATCCAGTTCAGCCTGTTATCCTGCTAGTTTATCCAGAGGAAAGCAAAAAATAAAAAATAAAAATAAAAAAGGAAAGAAATCAGCCATTGAAATAGAGGCCAATTTTCCTCATTTTAGGGGAAAAAATTCCTTCCTGATTCCAAGCAATCAGAATTACTCCCTGCATCAATTACCTCTCCATAAATCTAATAACTATAACCTGTAATATTATTACACTCCAGAAATACATCCAGGCCCCTCTTGAATTCCTTTATTGTACTCACCATCACCACCTCCTCAGGCAGAGAGCTCCATAGTCTCACTGCTCTTACCGTAAAGAATCCTCTTCTATGTTTGTGTAGAAACCTTCTTTCCTCTAGATGAAAAAGATGCCCTCCTCATCACAGTCCTGGGTATAAATAGATGATGGAGAGATCTCTGTACTGACCCCTTTGTGCATCTCACCTTGGCTTGTCTTCTGACCACCCTCTGTCTCTCATTTGGTACTGTGTAGCCCGTCTTGTTCTGACCCATTTTCATATGACTCTGTTTTTTTATTTTTTCTGTTGGTGTTTGTCCGTATTTGCACTTATTGAGAGTAGGGACCGTCATTCAGTTGCGGTTCTGCAAGTAGGGCTTATACTGCAAGTAGGTAGGGTATAGCGATAAGCGGGAGGTGCCATATTCGATTTCGCAATATTTCGCGAATATTCAATTGAATATTCACCTTATATTCGTTGAAATTGAATATTCGTCATTATTCTATTTATCGCGAATAATATGCGATTTAATTATTCGCACATTGCGATTTTCTTTTAACTGTATAAGGAAACTTTCCTATTGGTTGGAAATGTCCTATGGCTATGGCTAATATGTGTATTTTACGAAAAAACGAAGTTATAGCAATATAGCGAATATTCGTAAAATACACTTATAGACTGCAATTTAGCTAATATAGTGCTATAATCTTTTTTTTTATAGTCAATTTTTTTTTGTCTCTTCTGAACTTCAGATTTGGTAAAAATTGACACAATAAAAAAAAAAATACTATAGCACTATATTAGCTAAATTGCAGTCTATATGTGTATTTTACGAATATTCGCTATATTGCTATATATTCTTGTTTTAGAATATGACAAATATGACGAATATTCAAAAAAACGTAGTTATAGCAATATAGAGAATATATTCGTTATTTAGAATATTCGTCTTTTTTTCAATCTGTACTGTTATTACACTTTGGCATACTGCTCCCCGACAAGCGTCCCCGTCACCATGGGAACGCCTGTGGGTTAGAATATACCATCGGATCTGAGTTTTCACGATCTCAGGCGTTCCCAGGGTGACGGGGACGCTTGTCGGGGAGGAGTATACGAACAACTGTACAGATTGGGAAAAAAAATGACGAATATTCGATATAGCGAATATATAGCACTATATTCGAAATATTCGCGAATTAGCGAAGTTGCGATATTCGTGATTAATATTCGCTATTCGAATATTCACGCTCAACACTAGTAGGATAAGCTTCCAGAGGGAAACACTAAAAGAAAACTAAAAATCTTTAGTTCAATTATAATATAAAATACATATAGAGGGTAGGGAATTTACGAAATAGTCGGCTCGTGTACTAACAGCAAAAGTTGAAACTGTTGTGCACTAGTTGCACACAGGCTCACTGGGGCTAGGTGAGTGAGTTCCTCATCCTAAATTCACGGTCACTGCCCCTGTTAGTGAGAATATAAATGCCTAAAGGAGTAGCAGCTGCCCAGGCTAAAGGAGTATGTAACACTGATGGGAAGTTTGTAGAGGTCTGCAAATGATCACACTTCTTTTTGGAATGAATAGACAGCAGAAATTGGTTGAGTGCTGTGGCTGTTTGGCTTATATTACCACCTGTGTTCCCCCTCAGAGAGCTATCTATGGGCTCATACAAAGTCTATATATAGCTATACTAAAGATCTGATGCAATTAAATCAGCCTCCAGGTAGAGAGACAAAGCTGATCAAATGACAGTGTTAGGCCTCATGCACACAACCGTTGTGTGCATCCGCGGCCGTTGTTCCGTTTTCCGTTTTTTTTCGCGGACCCATTGACTTTCAATGGGTTAATGGAAAAATCGGAAAATGCACCGTTTGGCTTCAGCGTCCGTGATCCGTTTTTCCAGTCCGTGAAAAAAATATGACCTGTCCTATTTTTTTCACGGACAACGGTTCACGGACCCATTCAAGTCAATGGGTCCGTGAAAAATCACGGATGCACACAAGATAGTCATCCGCGTCAGTGATCCGTGTCCGTGATCCGTGTCCGTTTTTCCTATCATTTTCAATAGAAACTTGACTTAGTTTTTTTTTTCACTTTTCATGTCATGTGGATCCTCCAAAAATCAAGGAAGACCAACGGAAGAAAAAACGGTCACGGATCACGGAACAACGGAAATCCGTTTTGCGGACCGCAAAAAAAAATCGGTCGTGTGCATGAGGCCTTAACCAACTTGTTCGCTTCTGCTCCCTTGTTCCAGTGGCCTGAAGGAATTTGAGCAACCAGACGCTCACCGTTTCTAACATCTCACTACTGTGAAATTTCATAAATTGACACCAAAAATTGTTAAAAGACTATTGAAGCTCAGTGACATCTATTTTTTATTCTTTTTGGTAGATAAACTATGGCAGGATTGATAAACCCTGGAATAGTAATGTTTTGATGAATTCATTTTTCACCATGGCTCCTGATAATCACCTTCATCATCTGGCTATTGTGCTCTTCTTAAAACATTTCGGATGGAACTGGGTTGGAATCATAATACCAGAAGATGACAGCTCCGAGGCTGAAGTGCGGGAGCTGAGCAGATTGATGACCAGACATGGAATCTGCACCGAGTTTACAGTGAAAATTGTCAATGACAGAATGAATAATTTAAAAAATCATCTTATCATTGAAAGATCTAAAGCTGAAGTGATAATTATCTGCGGCCAGTTTAAAACAATATTTTATAGATTGCTAACTATATTTGACCAGAAGAAAACGCTGATCCTGAATGACTCTTGGTTCATGCATAATTTTATGGGGATTGAATATATCAAAATAATTAATTGTAGTTTAAGTTTTATACCATATTATAAACCATATCCCAAACTCTGGAACCTTATACATCACGCAAACCTATATTTTGCCCGAAATGACCCTTTTCTTTCAGCGATTTCTTACTTTTATTGTTCAAGTCAAGACAAACTAAGAGATTATTCACATAAACATATCTTCAATCTTGCAGTTAGGAATTGCTCCACAAAAGATTTCCCAACTATGGACATTTCTCCACATGATATAACAGTCGCTTACATGTATATAGCGGTGTACGTCCTGGCTCAAGCTTTACATGACATGAATCAGTTTCTGGAAAGAGTTTCTAAAGAATCCAGGAGTGTTGCTTACAGAACCAAGGTAAAGAATACTAAAGGGAATCTGTAAGAATGGTCTCAGACTGTTGCATGAGCAGTACTGTAGATAAAAATTCCAGATCTATAATTTCTTTTTACATTTTTCTACTGCCCCCTTTTTCCCACTAAAATACACAACCTGGACCTATGTTCTTTGCTAATGTATTGGAGAGGACTTTTGACAATGTATTTCAGCACATCTTCGAGTGCAGTGTCCCACTCAGTGATGGTCGTGGGCACTTTAAACTGCTATACATGTCATGTCAATGCATTGCTGTGTATAACAGGCTGTTTTAGAGGAGTGCGTCATTACATCTATTCACCCCTAGGTGGTGCTGGCACCATTTATATATATATATCTTGGGGGTGTGCCAAAGCAGAGAGAAAGAAAGAAGTTAGCAGGAAAAAGAGAAGGATGGAAGTTATGTGTAGAGTTGAGCGAACCCGAACTGTAAAGTTTGGGTTCATACCGAACTTTAGGTTTTTCGGCACCCGGACCCGAACCCGAACATTTACGTAAAAGTTTGGGTTCAGGTTCGGTGTTCGTCGCTTTCTTGGCACTTTTTGAAAGGCTGCACAGTAGCCAATCAACAAGCATCATATTACTTGCCCCAAAAGGCCATCACAGCCATGCCTACTATTGGCATGACTGTGATTGGCCAACTGCAGCATGTGACCCAGCCTCTATTTAAGCTGGAGTCATGTAGCTCCGCCCGTCACTCTGCTCGGATTAGTGTAGGGAGAGGCTGCAGCTGCTGTGAGGGAGAGATCAGGGAGAAATCTTATGAAGAACTGCTTTTTTACTCAGCGATATACAGCAAATGTGTTTTGTGGGTGCAGTGCACAATTGTTTAATGCCTGCCCTGAGCCAACTACTACTGAAAACAAACTTTTTTTACTTCAGTTTGTCAATATCAATACATAATCGGCAGCCATTTTATGCAACGATAGTGCACCAGCACAGGCTATCTGCATGTCTGCAAGTCCAGAAATACTGCTTTGTGACACTGGGGTTAAAAAAAACCTTTTTTCTCATATAGTGCACATCTAGGATTAGACGTGCATAAGTGAGTGTCACATTTAGGCCAGAAATACAGCTTTTTGCTTACTGGGGTAAAAAAAAACCATCTGTTTCATATAGTGCACATTTAGGATTAGACGTGCATAAGTGAGTGTCACATTTAGACCAGAAATACAGCTTTTTGCTTACTGGGGTGAAAAAAAAACTTCTGTTTCATATAGTGCACATCTAGGATTAGACGTGCACAAGTGAGTGTAAAATTTTGGCCAGAAATACAGCTTTTTGCTTACTGGGGTGAAAAAAAAACATCTGTTTCATATAGTGCACATCTAGGAGCAAACGTGCATAATTGAGTGTCACATTTAGGCCAGAAATACAGCTTTTTGCTTACTGGGGTGAAAAAACCCTCTGATATACTGCACATCTGGGATTAGACGTGCATAAGTGACTGTGAAATTTAGGCCACAAATACGGCTTTCTCATACTGGGGTGAAAAAAAAACATCTGTTTCATATAGTGCACGTCTAGGATTATAGGTGCATAAGTGAGTGTCACATTTAGGCCAGAAATACGGCTTTGTGCTTACTGGGGTGAAAAAACCCTCTGATATACTGCACATCTGGGATTAGATGTGCATAAGTTACTGTGAAATTCAGGCCACAAATAGCAGTCATATAGAGTTAAAAAAAAATATATTGAGTGCAATACCCTACATCAGGGTTTTTATTGGCGGTTAATTATTTTTAACATACTTAACCACTTTTTACTTTGTGAACGCTAACTATGAGGCAAACATCTAATAAGGGACGCGGTCATGGTCGTGGTGGTGGTGTTGGTGGAGCCTCTGGTCCAGTGGGAGGACGTGGGCGTTCTGCCACAGCTACACATCCTACTGAACCTACTACCTCAGGTCCCAGTAGCTGCCAGAATCTACAGAGATATTTAGTCGGGCCTAATGCCGTTCTAAGGATAGTAAGGCCTGAGCAAGTACAGACGCTAGTCAATTGGGTGGCCGACAGTAGATCCAGCACGTTCACATTATCTCCCACCCAGTCTTCTGCAGAAAGCGCACAGGTGGCCCCTGAAACCCATGCCCATCAGTCTGTCACATCACCCCCGTACATATCGGGGAACCTTTCTGAGCCTCAAGTCATGCAGCAGTCTCTTATGCATCCACCTAGCCCTTCCCCAAGGGTGGAAGACATAGAATGCACTGATGCACAACCACTTATGTTTCCTGATGAGGACATGGGAATACCACCTCAGCACCTCTATGATGATGACGAAATACAGGTGCCAACTGCTGCGTCTTTCTGCAGTGTGCAGACCGAAAAGGAGGTCAGGGAGGAAGACTGGGTGGAAGACGATGCAGGGGACGATGAGGTCCTAGACCCCACATGGAATAAAGGTCATGCCACTGACTTTCAGAGTTCGGAGGAAGAGGCAGTGGTGAGACCGAGCCAACAGCGTAGCAAAAGCGGGAGCAGGGTGCAAAATCAGAGCAGCCGTCACCAAAACAGTTCGCCTGCTACTGGCCACCGTCACCAGGGACCGAGCACACCAAAGGCAGCTTCAAGGAGTTCCCTGGCATGGCACTTCTTCACACAATGTGCTGCCGATAAGACCCGAGTGGTTTACACGCTGTGCCATCAGAGCTTGAAGCGAGGCATTAACGTTCTGAACCTTAGCACAACCTGCATGACCAGGCATCAACATTCGAGACAGGGGCTGCAGTGGAGTAAGCACCTTCAAAACCAAGAAAGTGCTCAGGCTCCCCCTGCTCCCTCTTCCGCTGCTGCCTCGGCCTCTTCCTCCGCCTCTGGAGGAACAATGGCACCTGCAGCAAACAAAGGATGTGCCACCAACAACACCACCTCCGTCACCAAGCATCTCCACCATGTCACACGGAAGCGTTCAGCTCTCCATCTCACAAACCTTTGATAGAAAGCGTAAATTCCCACCTAGCCACCCTCGATCCCTGGCCCTGAATGCCAGCATTTCTAAACTACTGGCCTTTGAAATGCTGTCATTCAGGCTGGTGGAGACGGACAGCTTTAAACAGCTCATGTCGCTTGCTGTCCCACAGTAAGTCGTTCCCAGCCGCCACTACTTCTCCAGGAGAGCCGTGCCCTCCCTGCACAACCAAGTATCAGATAAAATCAGGTGTGCACTGCGCAATGCCATCTGTGGCAAGGTTCACCTAACCAAAGATAGGTGGACCAGTAAGCTTGGCCAGGGACGCTATATCTCCCTAACTGCACACTGTGTAAATGTAGTGGCGCCTGGGCCCCAGGCGGAGAGCTGTTTGGCGCACGTCCTTCCGCCGCCAAGGATCGCAGGGCATCATTCTTTGCCTCCTGTTGCCTCCTCTTCCTACTCGGCTTCCTCCTCCTCTTTTACCACCTCCTCATCCGGTCAGCGACAGACCTTCACCACCAACTTCAGCACAGCCAGGGGTAAACGTCAGCAGGCTGCTCTGAAACGGATGTGTTTGGGGGACAGGCCTTCCCGCTCACCGCCTCATATGCGACGTGCCCACAAGGTGGAACTCCACCTTGTACATGCTGGATAGACTGTGCGAGCAGCAGCAGGCCATAGTGGAGTTTCAGCTGCAGCACACCCGGGTGAGTCGCCCTGCGGAACAGCACCACTTCACCACCAATGACTGGGCCTCCATGCGAGACCTGTGTGCCCTGTTGCGCTGTTTCGAGTACTCCACCAACATGGCCAGTGGCGATGACGCCGTTATCAGCATTACAATACCACTTCTATGTCTCCTTGAGAAAACACTTAGGGCGATGATGGAAGAGGATGTGGCCCAGGACGAGGAGGAGGAAGAGGGGTCATCTCTAACACTTTCAGGCCAGTCTTTTAGAAGTGGCTCAGAAAGAGGATTTTTGCAACAGCAGAGGCCAGGTACAAATTTGGCCAGCCAGGGCCCACTACTGGAGGACGAGAAGGATGATGAGGAGGAGGAGGATGGGGATGAAGCATGTTCACAGCGGGGTGGCATCCAACGCAGCTCAGGCCCATCACTGGTGCTTGGCTGGGGGGATACGGAGGACGCAGACGATACGCCTCCCACAGACGACAGCTTGTCCTTACCTCTGGGCAGCCTGGCACATATGAGCGACTACATGCTGCAGTGCCTGCGCAACGACAGCAGAGTTGCCCACATTTTAACGTGTGCTGACTACTGGGTGGCCACCCTGCTGGATCCCCGTTACAAAGACAATGTGCCATCCTTATTTCCCTCACTGGAGCGTGATCGGAAGATGTGCAACTACAGGTGCACGCTGGTAGACGCGCTTCTGAGAGCATTCCCGACTGACGTCGGGGGACAAGTGGAAGCACAAGGCAAAAGCAGGGGAGGAGGAAGAGGTCGCCAACGCAGCTGTGTCAGCGCCAGCACCTCAGAAGGCAGGGTTAGCATGGCCGACATGTGGAAAAGCTTTGTCACCTCGCCGCAACAACCGGCCCCAACTGCTGATATGGAGCGTGTTAGCAGGAGGCAGCATTTGATCAACATGGTGGAACAGTACCTGTGCACACGACTACACGTACTGACTGATGGTTCTGCCCAATTCAACTATTGGGTCTCCAAATTGTCCACATGACCAGAGCTTGCCCTTTACACCTTGGAGGTGCTGGCCTGCCCTGCAGCCAGTGTACTCTCTGAACTTGTATTTAGCACGGCAGGAGGCGTCATTACAGACAGACGCAGCCGCCTGTCCACAGCCAACGTGGACAAGCTCACGTTCATTAAAATGAACCAGGCATGGATTCCTCAGGACTTGTCTGTACCTTGTGCAGAATAGACAGTTCTAACAGCCTCAACCATCCATCCTTGTACTCAAGTGCACTTATTCCTTTTTTTTTTTTATATGTCCCAATATTTTGGGGGATACCCCTATGTAAAAATGCTGTGTTGGCTACCTATTCCTCCTTCACCGCCGCTTCCACCTAGACCACCACGTGAGCCTACACGGCCACATCTACCCATTCACCGCCTCCTCAACCTCTTCCTTCTACATCATTCCTAATTTTTATTTTTTTAAGGTCTTTTATGTTTTTTTTATTCATTTCCCTATCCACATTTGTTTGCAAAGCATTTGCCATGCTCTTAAGCACATTTTGCTGCCTTTTGCAGCCCTCTAGCTCTTTCCATGAAATTTTTACAGCCATTTTAGTGCTCAAAAGTTCGGGTCCCCATTGACTTCAATGTCGTTCGGGTTCGGGGTCAAGTTCGGGTCAAGTTCGGGTCCCGAACCCGAATGTTTTTTTTCAAGTTCGGCCGAACCAGACGAACCCAAACATCCAGGTGTCCGCTCAACTCTAGTTATGTGTAAGGAGGTGAGGGGCAGCAGATGTCCAAGATGTAGCTTCCACTTTAGCCCCTTGGCTAAAGCTGAGAAGTGTGGACAAAATATTTAAAGCTACTGTACCTAGCACAGACCAGAGAGTCAATGTATGGATATAGAGTGAGTCTAGTGGAGATAGAAGCAGCATTAGCTCATTGGGCTCCACAAGCAACAGTGGTGACCGGGAGAAGCCTAAAAGCACCTGCACACAGCCGGACGACTAGGCGCCAAGTTGTCCATTACCACATTCCTCTATGGACATTGTGGATCAAAGTTTAGGAAAGCATCCTGTACAAAGAATGGAGCAGAGGATTTTTCCTGCCGTTAGGGAGCCGCCCTGTGGATTGCTAATTACAAGTAAGAAGTTATTATATCCAGTACTTGAGTGCTAAAGTGTGGACATAGTGTAGACAGATATAAGAAAGAATCTCTCCCACCTGTTAGAAAGGAAATTCTGCAAGCTACAATTGCCAAGCCTGTTACAAGGATTACAGTTGATATTTGGATTACCACTTTTGCTATATAAATGAACTGTGCTGATTTCTCTGAGACGATTAAGTAAAAGTTCCATTGTTTTCAACCACTGACTAGTCATCCTTTCTACCACCTTCCTTTGCACCTAACGGTGCTGGTGTCATGAACACCAGGGACCCTGCCTCCAAGGCACCTAAAAACCCATTCCACCAAGGGCACCTCAACCACCATCTGGCGGGAATCTGTGGACAAACAGAGTGTGCCCCAAAGGAACTGGTGCTGTCCTTTCCTTCACTGCATGCTGGCCCAGGGAGCGTTGCTAACTGTGAGTAAAACTACTACTACCCCCATCGGCCCACCGTAGCTCACGTGTTGCCCCTGCGGCCCGGTCGCTGAACGAGCACTTATAGCCTGAGGGTAATAGGACAATAAGGCTAGGTCTACACGACGACATTTGTCGCGCGACATTTTGTTGCACCAATGTCGCGCAACAATTTTTATAATGGCAGTCTATGGTGTCGCACTGCAACATGCGACATGCTGCGACTGCGACGCAACAGTCGCAGAAAATCCATCGAGATGGATTTTTCTGCGACTGTTGCGTCGCAGTCGCAACATGTCGCATGTTGCAGTGCGACACCATAGACTGCCATTATAAAAATTGTTGCGCGACATTGGTGCAACAAAATGTTGCGCGACAAATGTTGCGCCCTATTTGTCGCGCGACTTATTGTCGCGCGACAAATGTCGTCGTGTAGACCTAGCCTAAGAAATAGTGATCTGGACTTCGTATCTTCAGTACTAATAGTAGGCAATGTCATGGTGACAGATCTACTATCATAGCTACTGCTAGTATTTGGCTTTTAAGATATGAGTAATGCTAATGTGGCGCACTGGGGCAACGGATGACCGTATGAGGTGCTCACAGTGGACTAGGCTCACCCAGTCTACTCAAAAGAGTTTAATAGATTCAAAAAGAACTGGGCAGTCTTGAATACTGGAACCAACATTTAATTAATTAATAAAACCAAAAATGGATATACTGCATTCATGGGATAAAACCACAATGTGTAGTCAAGGTAAAATCAATAATACATAAAATCAGAGCTCCTACTAGACACAAGTTGAAGTATGTAACACAAGTAGCGCAATTTAGAGTCCCAACAAATAGTAAGGTGCCCCTAGTGTGTGATAGCCTAGAGTGGCTTAGTGGAGCAGATAGAAACAATGTCTATTGCTTCAATGCGTAAGTCACTCGTTCTTATTGTTATGCTTAGTCCCTTGTAATGTAATTATTCAAATTAGGGTTAGAGCGGTCCATTCATTCTGAACAGAAGCACATTCGAAAGATAGTGCTTACCACTTCTCCACCATGTAACATAAGCAGCGGCGTCCCGCTGTATTGAGGTGTCAGCGGCGTCCCGCTGAAGTAAAGTGAACTGTGTGCTTTGACAGTAAGTAGTTTCTTGCCGGCATAGAATTAAGAACGTTCTTACCATATGAAGTGTCTGTGCCCAAATATTACTCTAGACTTAGGTCATGCACTGGAAGACCGATGTCTTACGAGTAGGGATGAGCGAACCCGAACTGTATAGTTCGGGTTCGTACCGAATTTTGGGGTGTCCATTACACGGACCCGAACCCGAACATTTTCGTAAAAGTCTGGGTTCGGGTTCGGTGTTCGGCGCTTTCTTGGCGCTTTTTGAAAGGCTGCAAAGCAGCCAATCAACAAGCATCATACTACTTGCCCCAAGAGGCCATCACAGCCTTGCCTACTATTGGCATGGCTGTGATTGGCCAGTGCAGCATGTGACCCAGCCTCTATATAAGCTTGGGTCACGTAGCGCTGCACGTCACTCTGCTGATTCAAGCATAGGGGGAGGTTGCAGCTGCGATGTTAGGGCGAGATTAGGCAGTGATTAACTCCTCCAAAAGACTTCATTCAGTGATCGATCTACTGCTGCTATTCAATTGCTCAGTGTTTTGAGGGTGCCCAGAGCATTTTTCAGTCACTTTTTTCTGGGGTGATCAGTGGCCATTTTGTGGCTTGCTTGTGCGCCAGAACAAGCTGCCACCAAGTACATTTAACCATCAATAGTGTGGTTATTTTTTGCTATATCCTACATCAGAGTCAAGCTTTCATCAAGTGCATTTAACCATCAATAGTGTGGTTATTGTTTGCTATATCCTACATCAGGGTCAAGCTTTCATCAAGTGCATTTAACCATCAATAGTGTGGTTATTTTTTGGCCATATACTACATCAGGGGCAAGTTGAGCCTGTCACCCAGCGCCTAAAAAATAGGCCTCACATTTATATTCATCCAAATCTGTACTGTTTTAGCTGGTCAAGTTATTTTTAGTGACCGTCAAAGCACAGTTTTTGTTCTGGGTTGAAAAACTATTCCCAAATTTGCAATTCTCAAAATTAGTGGTTTCTGCTGTATCAGGCCTACTTTAATCTATCCCTAAAAGGGTATATTAGATTCAAGGTGCTGATAGGGTAATTCTCAAGAACTTCACACACACGCTACAGTGCAGATCCAAGTCTAATTCTGTGATTAAATGTATAACTGTCACACAGCGCCTAAATAATAGGCCTCAAATTTATATTCAGCTAAATCTGTCATTACTTGTGTGCCTTTATTAGTGTAATACGGTACCTAAATAGATAGCCAGATAGTGTTAGGTGTCTGTAAAAAAAGGCCTGAATTTTAATTCAATACATTGGCCCGAATCATATTTTTCTTATTGTGGTGAACGGTAACAATGAGGAAAACATCTAGTAAGGGACGTGGACGCGGACGCGGACATGGTCGTGGTGGTGTTAGTGGACCCTCTGGTGCTGGGAGAGGACGTGGCCGTTCTGCCACAGCCACACGTCCTAGTGTACCAACTACCTCAGGTCCCAGTAGCCGCCAGAATTTACAACCATATTTGGTGGGGCCCAATGCCGTTCTAAGGATGGTAAGGCCTGAGCAGGTACAGGCATTAGTCAATTGGGTGGCCAACAGTGCATCCAGCACGTTCACATTATCTCCCACCCAGTCTTCTGCAGAAAGCGCACAGATGGCGCATGAAAACCAAGCCCATCAGTCTGTCACATCACCCCCATGCATATCAGGGAAACTGTCTGAGCCTCAAGTTATGCAGCAGTCTCTTATGCTGTTTGAAGACTCTGCTGGCAGGGTTTCCAAAGGGCATCCACCTAGCCCTTCCCCAGGGGTGGAAGAGATAGAATGCACTAACGCACAACCACTTATGTTTCCTGATGATGAGGACATGGGAATACCACCTCAGCACGTCTCTGATGATGACGAAACACAGGTGCCAACTGCTGCGTCTTTCTGCAGTATGCAGACTGAACAGGAGGTCAGGGATCAAGACTGGGTGGAAGACGATTCAGGGAACGATGAGGTCCTAGACCCCACATGGAATGAAGGTCGTGCCACTGACTTTCACAGTTCGGAGGAAGAGGCAGTGGTGAGACCGAGCCAACAGCGTAGCAAAAGACAAAGAGGGAGCAGTGAGCAAAAGCAGAACACCCGCCGCCAAGAGACTCCGCCTGCTACCGACCGCCGCCATCTGGGACCGAGCACCCCAAAGGCGGCTTCCCTGGCATGGCACTTCTTCAAACAATGTGCTGACGACAAGACCCGAGTGGTTTGCACGCTGTGCCATCAGAGCCTGAAGCGAGGCATTAACGTTCTGAACCTTAGCACAACCTGCATGACCAGGCACCTGCATGCAAAGCATGAACTGCAGTGGAGTAAACACCTTAAAAACAAGGAAGTCACTCAGGCTCCCCCTGCTACCTCTTCTGCTGCTGCCGCCTCGGCCTCTTCTGCTGCTGCCGCCGCCTCGGCCTCTTCCTCCGCCTCTGGAGGAACGTTGGCACCTGCCGCCCAGCAAACATGGGATGTACCACCAACACCACCACCTGCGTCACCAAGCATCTCAACCATGTCACACGGCAGCGTTCAGCTCTCCATCTCACAAACATTTGAAAGAAAGCGTAAATTCCCACCTAGCCACCCTCGATCTCTGGCCCTGAATGCCAGCATTTCTAAACTACTGGCCTATGAAATGCTGTCATTTAGGCTGGTGGACACAGACAGCTTCAAACAGCTCATGTCGCCTTCTGTCCCACAGTATGTTGTTCCCAGCCACCACTACTTCTCCAAGAGAGCCGTGCCTTCCCTGCACAACCAAGTATCCGATAAAATCAAGTGTGCACTGCGCAACGCCATCTGTGGCAAGGTCCACCTAGCCACAGATACGTGGACCAGTAAGCACGTATCTATATCTATACGCTATATCTCCCTAACTGCACACTGGGTAAATGTAGTGGCGGCTGGGCCCCAGGCGGAGAGCTGTTTGGCGCACGTCCTTCCGCCGCCAAGGATCGCAGGGCAACATTCTTTGCCTCCTGTCTCCTCCTCCTCCTACTCAGCTTCCTCCTCCTCTTCTTCCACCTGCTCATCCGGTCAGCGACAGACCTTCATCACCAACTTCAGCACAGCCAGGGGTAAACGTCAGCAGGCCGTTCTGAAACTCATTTGTTTGGGGGACAGGCCCCACACCACACAGGAGTTGTGGCGGGGTAAAGAACAACAGACCGACGAGTGGTTGCTGCCGGTGAGCCTCAAGCCCGGCCTGGTGGTGTGCGATAATGGGCGAAATCTCGTTGCAGCTCTGGGACTAGCCGGTTTGACGCACATTTCTTGCCTGGCGCATGTGCTGAATTTGGTGGTGCAGAAGTTCATTCACAACTACCCCGACATGTCAGAGCTGCTGCATAAAGTGCGGGCCGTCTGTTCGCACTTCCGGCGTTCACATCCTGCCGCTGCTCGCCTGTCTGCGCTACAGCGTAACTTCGGCCTTCCCGCTCACCGCCTCATATGCGACGTGCCCACCAGGTGGAACTCCACCTTGCACATGCTGGACAGACTGTGCGAGCAGCAGCAGGCCATAGTGGAGTTTCAGCTGCTGCACGCACAGGTCAGTCGCACTGCGGATCAGCCCCACTTCACCACCAATGACTGGGCCTCCATGCGAGACCTGTGTGCCCTGTTGCGCTGTTTCGAGTACTCCACCAACATGGCCAGTGGCGATGACGCCGTTATCAGCGTTACAATACCACTTCTATGTCTCCTTGAGAAAACACTTAGGGTGATGATGGAAGAGTAGGTGGCCCAGGAGGAAGAGGAGGAAGAGGGGTCATTTTTAGCACTTTCAGGCCAGTCTCTTCGAAGTGACTCAGAGGGAGGTTTTTTGCAACAGCAGAGGCCAGGTACAAATGTGGCCAGACAGGGCCCACTACTGGAGGACGAGGAGGACGAGGATGAGGAGGAGGTGGAGGAGGATGAGGATGAAGCAGGTTCACAGCGGGCTGGCACCCAACGCAGCTCGGGCCCATCACTGGTGCGTGGCTGGGGGGAAACGCAGGACGATGACGATACGCCTCCCACAGAGGACAGCTTGTCCTTACCTCTGGGCAGCCTGGCACATATGAGCGACTACATGCTGCAGTGCCTGCGCAACGACAGCAGAGTTGCCCACATTTTAACGTGTGCGGACTACTGGGTTGCCACCCTGCTGGATCCACGGTACAAAGACAATGTGCTCACCTTACTTCATGCACTGGAGCGTGATAGTAAGATGCGCGAGTACAAGCGCACGTTGGTAGACGCGCTACTGAGAGCATTCCCAAATGTCACAGGGGAACAAGTGGAAGCCCAAGGCGAAGGCAGAGAAGGAGCAAGAGGTCGCCAACGCAGCTGTGTCACGGCCAGCTCCTCTGAGGGCAGGGTTAGCATGGCAGAGATGTGGAAAAGTTTTGTCACCACGCCACAGCTAACTGCACCACCATCTGATACGGAACGTGTTAGCAGGAGGCAACATTTCACTAACATGGTGGAACAGTACCTGTGCACACCCCTCCACGTACTGACTGATGGTTCGGCCCCATTCAACTTCTGGTTCTCCAAATTGTCCACGTGGCCAGAGCTAGCCTTTTATGCCTTGGAGGTGCTGGCCTGCCCAGCGGCCAGCGTTTTGTCTGAACGTGTATTCAGCACGGCAGAAGGCGTCATTACAGACAAACGCAGCCGCCTGTCTACAGCCAATGTGGACAAGCTGACGTTCATAAAAATGAACCAGGCATGGATCCCAAAGGACCTGTCCATCCCTTGTGCAGATTAGACATTAACTACCTCCCCTTAACAATATATTATTGTACTCCAGGGCACTTCCTCATTCAATCCTATTTTTATTTTCATTTTACCATTATATTGCGGGGCAACCCAAAGTTGAATGAACCTCTCCTATGTCTGGGTGCCGGGGCCTAAATATGTGACAGTGGCCTGTTCCAGTGGTGGGTGACGTGAAGCCTGATTCTCTGCTATGACATGAAGACTGATTCTCTGCTGACATGAAGCCTGAATCTCTGTTATGGGACCTCTCTCCTCTGCCTGGGTGCCGGGGCCTAAATATGTGACAGTGGCCTGTTCCAGTGGTGGGTGACGTGAAGCCTGATTCTCTGCTATGACATGAAGCCTGATTCTCTGCTGACATGAAGCCTGAATATCTGTTATGGGACCTCTCTCCTCTGCCTGGGTGCCTGGGCCTAAATATGTGACAGTGGCCTGTTCCAGTGGTGGGTGACGTGAAGCCTGATTCTCTGCTATGACATGAATACTGATTCTCTGCTGACATGAAGCCTGAATCTCTGTTATGGGACCTCTCTCCTCTGCCTGGGTGCCTGGGCCTAAATATGTGACAGTGGCCTGTTCCAGTGGTGGGTGACGTGAAGCCTGATTCTCTGCTATGACATGAAGACTGATTCTCTGCTGACATGAAGCCTGAATCTCTGTTATGGGACCTCTCTCCTCTGCCTGGGTGCCTGGGCCTAAATATCTGACAATGGACTTTTCCAGTGGTCGGTGACGTGAAGCCTGATTCTCTGCTATGACATGAAGACTGATTCTCTGCTGACATGAAGCCTGAATCTCTGTTATGGGACCTCTCTCCTCTGCCTGGGTGCCTGGGCCTAAATATGTGACTGTGGCCTGTTCCAGTGGTGGGTGACGTGAAGCCTGATTCTCTGCTATGACATGAAGACTGATTCTCTGCTGACATGAAGCCTGAATCTCTGTTATGGGACCTCTCTCATTCTGCCTGGGTGCCTGGGCCTAAATATCTGACAATGGACTGTTCCAGTGTTGGGTGACGTAAAGCATGATTCTCTGCTATGACATGCAGACTGATTCTCTGCTGACATGAAGCCTGAATCTCTGTTATGGGACCTCTCTCCTCTGTCTGGGTGCCGGGGCCTAAAAATATCTGACAGTGGCCTGTTCCAGTGGTGGGTGACGTGAAGCCTGATTCTCTGCTATGACATGAAGCCTGATTCTCTGCTATGACATGAAGACTGATTCTCTGCTGACATGAAGCCAGATTCTCTGTTACGGGACCTCTCTCCTCTGCCTGGGTGCCGGGGCCTAAATATATGACAATGGACTGTTACAGTGGTGGGTGACGTGAAGCCAGATTCTCTGCTATGGCATGAAGAGACTGATTCTCTGCTCACGTGAAGCCAGATTCTCTGCTATGGGACCTCTTTCCAATTGATATTGGTTAATTTTTATTTATTTTATTTTTATTTTAATTCATTTCCCTATCCACATTTGTTTGCAGGGGATTTAACTACATGTTGCTGCCTTTTGCAGCCCTCTAGCTCTTTCCTGGGCTGTTTTACAGCCTTTTTAGTGCCCAAAAGTTCGGATCCCCATTGACTTCAATGGGGTTCGGGTTCGGGACGAAGTTCGGGTCGGGTTCGGATCCCGAACCCAAACATTTCCGGGAAGTTCGGCCGAACTTCTCGAACCCGAACATCTAGGTGTTCGCTCAACTCTACTTACGAGCGGTTCTTGTCTGACTTCCCACGCTGGCGGCTTGTGTGCGCGTGGACCTCCTTTTAGGATAGCGGTCTTTGTTTGCAGCTTCGTTTAGGCCTCCTTTCACACGGCAGACAGTATTCAAATAGGCACTTCAACACGAACTTATGGCTCCATCATAATTTGTCAGTGGTCATTCGGGGGTTTAAACCAGGCCCCCCAAAAAAACACCCCTCCTATATAGGGGTTATGGTAAACCACAAAATCTGGTCTGGATAATTTTTGTGGGTTCTGGATGATTGTGCCAGTCTTGTGTAGTCACTTAGGTTAAAATACCAAATATATGATCCATAATTGATCCCAAGATGTTAATGAATATATGTTCACATATTTGTAGTTCTTATGTAAAAAATTATAAAAACACAATAAATAATAGAAAAAGGTTAAAATCATGGTTAAAGCAATGTTGCAAATTAAAACCACGACATACATTTAAACACCCATACAGGTCCTTCTCAAAAAATTAGCATATTGTGATAAAGTTCATTATTTTCTGTAATGTACTGAAGTACACACAACTGAAGTAGTTCAAGCCTTTTCTTGTTTTAATATTGATGATTTTGGCATACAGCTCATGAAAACCCAAAATTCCTATCTCAAAAAATTAGCATATCATGAAAAGGTTCTCTAAACGAGCTATTAACCTAATCATCTGAATCAACTAATTAACTCTAAACACCTGCAAAAGATTCCTGAGGCTTTTAAAAACTCCCAGCCTGGTTCATTACTCAAAACCACAATCATGGGTTAGACTGCCGACCTGACTGCTGTCCAGAAGGCCATCATTGACACCCTCAAGCAAGAGGGTAAGACACAGAAAGAAATTTCTGAACGAATAGGCTGTTCCCAGAGTGCTGTATCAAGGCACCTCAGTGGGAAGTCTGTGGGAAGGAAAAAGTGTGGCAGAAAACGCTGCACAACGAGAAGAGGTGACCTGACCCTGAGGAAGATTGTGGAGAAGGACCGATTCCAGACCTTGGGGGACCTGCGGAAGCAGTGGACTGAGTCTGGAGGAAGACTAGGGAGAGGGAAATGCCAAAATGCCTGAAGTCCAGTGACAAGTACCCACAGTCAGTGATGGTCTGGGGTGCCATGTCAGCTGCTGGTGTTGGTCCACTGTGTTTTATCAAGGGCAGGGACAATGCAGCTACCTGTAGCTATCAGGAGATTTTGGAGCACTTCATGCTTCCATCTGCTGAAAAGCTTTATGGAGATGAAGATTTCATTTTTCAGCACGACCTGGCACCTGCTCACAGTGCCAAAACCACTGGTAAATGGTTTACTGACCATGGTATTACTGTGCTCAATTGGCCTGCCAACTCTCCTGACCTGAACAGAGAATCTGTGGGATATTGGGAAGAGAAAGTTGAGAGACGCAAGACCCAACACTCTGGATGAGCTTAAGGCCGCTATCGAAGCATCCTGGGCCTCCATAACACCTCAGCAGTGCCACAGGCTGATTGCCTCCATGCCACGCCGCATTGAAGCAGTCATTTCTGCAAAAGGATTCCCGACCAAGTATTGAGTGCATAACTGAACTTAATTATTTGAAGGTTGACTTTTTTAGTATTAAAAACACTTTTCTTTTATTGGTCGGATGAAATATGCTAATTTTTTTAGATAGGAATTTTGGGTTTTCATGAGCTGTATGCCAAAATCATTAATATTAAAACAAGAAAAGGCTTGAACTACTTCAGTTGTGTGTAATGAATCTAAAATATATGAAAGTCTAATGTTTATCAGTACATTACAGAAAATAATGAACTTTATCACAATATGCTAATTTTTTGAGAAGGACCTGTAGTTGTTTCCATTAGTGTGAAAAACATATCGGGACCAATGCGGTATCAGTGCGGTTTTGCTTAAAAGATGCTAAAAAAGATCAAATTCAGTATTACTCCTTTATGGTGGTGATTGAGTCGTCTTATTGCGATTCAGTCTGTAGAAACCTCAACATTAATCAATTTATAGTTATCTTGTCATGGGTTGGGATCTGAATGTTACCTTACATGCTGTACGTGTGATGGAATCTTGGCAGGGTTAACCATCGGCAAGGGGCGCCCACCAACACTCTAGAGGAAACCAAAGAGTTCGAACTCCGCGTTCAATCCCCCTGGAAGCAGTGTATTCAACTCAAAAATTTGTTGGGTTTCCAACCTGGACATTTTGCTTACATGATCCCCCCCCCCCTCCAATCCTTTTTAACCCTCTCAATAACCGCAAATTTGAGACCTGATGGGTTTTTGTTATGGATATCTTTAAAGTGGTTGGATAGTGAATGAGTTTCTAAACCTTTCTTAATGTTAGATACATGTTCCGAAATCCTCTTCTTCAGGGACCTTTTAGTCCTCCCCACATATAGCGTTTACACGGACATTCTATAAAATAAATAATGTCTTTCGTATTTCAAGACAAAAATTATTTTATTGTGTGCCTGTGATTGTTTGTAGTAGATAGGATTTCACTAGTTTTCTGTGGGAACGAAGTGATCTTGCAGTTTGTGCATTGACCGCATCTAAAAAACCCACATATATTCGCCCAACTTTGGATTGAAGAAATATACTGTTTATTATTTTTAATTGTTGGGGCTACTTTGTTCCCTTGGTTCGGGGCCTTAGTAAATGTAATGATGGGATTAGTAGGGATAATAGAGCCCACAATTGTATCCTTCTTCATCAAATGCCAGTGTTTTTGTATAATGGAAAAAATCAAGACCATCACACGTACAGCATGTAAGGTAACATTCAGATCCCAACCCATGACAAGATAACTACAAATTGATTAACTGAGGTTTCTACAGACTGAATCGCAATAAGACGACTCAATCACCACCATAAAGGAGTAATACTGAATTTGATCTTTTTTAGCATCTTTTAAGCAAAACCGTATTGATACCGCATTGGTCCCGATGCATTTTTTACACTAATTGAAACAACTATGGGTGTTTAAGTGTATGTCGTGGTTTTAATTTGCAACATTGCTTTAACCCTGATTTTAACCTTTTTATATTTCTTATTGTGTTTTTATAATTTTTTACATAAGAACTACAAATATGTGAACATATATTCATTAACATCTTGGGATCAATTATGGATCATATATTTGGTATTTTAACCTAAGGTACTACACAAGAATGGCACAATCATCCAGTACCCAGAAAAATTATTGTGACAAACTGTCATTTGCCACTGGGCATTGTAGAGGTCTTATGGCTAGCCTCCTGCCCTACGACTATGGCCCCGGGACATATTACCTTCTTCCATACTGAACTTTCAGCTCCAGAGACTAAGTCACGTTCGAAGATGGGACTTAGTCGTTTTTCTGCATGAAATTGACCGACCGCACAGCCCAAATCTATGGAACTGTTTTGGGCAGGAAATTGTGTTTGCGGTCGGTCATAAAGGACTTCCACTAAACTTTTGATCCGCTGGAGGGATTTGTGTGATTTTTGGAAGTGTTTATGTTTGATGTATGCTGAGTTTAAATATGTAATTTTTATGGAGATGGAATGTATGGTTTTAAAGTTACAGTGTATGTTTAAAAACTGTATTTTTACTGTCTGTGATAGTTATGTTAATCCATAATTATATCCCAGACAGAAAGGAGGATTTTGTGTATTTGGGTGGTGACTCCTCTCCTGTTGTTCTCACATGTGTATTGGTGATTTCCCTTTGTCCTGGGAGATAATTGAATTGCTCTTCGGGTGTCTCCAGGGCAGAGAGGAGGAAACCATGATGCATTGTGGGGACCTGCATAAATACGGGCGGGTAGCCCTCAATAAAGTGTTCATGTTCAGTTCATGTTTTGCTAACCCTTCAAAACGCAGCCTTGTCTCGTTATTGGAGGGAATTGCTGTATCACGCTGGGGATTGCTATGCTCTGCATATTCCCTGGAGGAGAGATCTTTCCCACACGGTCCTGAATGCTGGAGGTTCATTCAGGGTGGAAGGAAGACGGCGCGGCTCCAGTTAAGCTACGGCGGTTGTGGAGTCTGCGGTGCTTGTGGTGTCCAGTGCGGTGCTTGTGGTCCTCGGCACAAGCTAGGAAGCATCCATTAACGGAATCGGATCCGTTACATTGGTGGCAAGCGGTGGGATGGCTTCCCTAGTGCGAGGAGCAGCATCCTGGGAACACCAAGCAGAGCTGGAGCATTGGTATAGCCACGTACGGTTTGACGCTATGCTGAAGAGGCGGTTGGTTATCTACGGGCCCCACCTAACAGAGGAACTGGTACCGGAAGTGAGGAGAGAACTGGCGGAGTATCTGCAGCAGGAAGCAGAATATCGGGCAGAGATAGCGAAGTATTCCGTCCCTGCGCCCCAGCAAAAACGTGAGTTACAGGGGGCCGAAGGTGTCGTCCTTCCTCCCCAGCGGCAGTGTGTACCCCAGGGGGCCGAAGGTGTCGTCCTTCCCCCCCAGCGGCAGTGTGTACCCCAGGGGGCCGAAGGTGTCGTCCTTCCCCCAGCGGCAGTGTGAACCCCAGGGAGCTGAAGGTGTCGTCCTCTCCCCCCAGCGGCAGTATGTGCCCCAGGGGGCCGAAGGTGTCGTCCTTCCCCCCCAGCGGCAGTGTGTACCCCAGGGGGCCGAAGGTGTCGTCCTTCACCCCCAGCGGCAGTGTGTACCCCAGGGGGCCGAAGGTGTCGTCCTTCCCCCCCAGCGGCAGTGTGTACCCCAGGGGGCCGAAGGTGTCGTCCATCCCCCCAGCGGCAGTGTGAACCGCAGGGAGCTCAAGGTGTCGTCCTTCCCCCCCAGCGGCAGTGTGTACCCCAAGGGGCAGAAGGTGTCGTCCTTCCCCCCCAGCGGCAGTGTGTACCCCAGTGGGCCGAAGGTGTCGTCCTTCCCCCCCAGCGGCAGTGGGTACCCCAGGGGGCCGAAGGTGTCGTCCTTCCCCCTCAGCGGCAGTGGGTACCGCAGGAGGCCGAAGGTGTGTCCTTCCCCCCCAGCGGCAGTGTGTACCCCAGGGGGCCGAAGGTGTCGTCCTTCCCCCCCAGCGGCAGTGTGAACCCCAGGGAGCTGAAGGTGTCGTCCTTCCCCCCAGCGGCAGTGTGTACCCCAGGGGGCCGAAGGTGTCGTCCATCCCCCCCCAGCGGCAGTGTGAACCCCAGGGAGCTGAAGGTGGCGTCCTTCCTCCCCAGCGGCAGTGGGTGTTGCAGGAAGCTGAAGGTGCCCTCCTCCTCCCCAGCGGCAGTGTGTACCCCAGGGGGCCGAAGGTGTCGTCCTTCCCCCCCAGCGGCAATGTGAACCCCAGGGAGCTGAAGGTGTCCTCCTTCCCCCCCAGCGGCAGTGTGTACCCCAGGGAGCTGAAGGTGTCGTCCTTCCTCCCCAGCGGCAGCCTGTGTTTCAGGGAGAGGAGCGAAGTACCCTCTCTCCCCAGCGGCAGCTTACCATAACAAGGGGAGACACCAATCGCCCAGACGGCGCAGATGGGACCGTGGTCTCTGCGCCTGACCTACCGGGATGCGGGACAGCCTGTCCAGATCCCCCACTACCCTCACCAGGACAACAGGAGGAGGGGGTAAGTACAAATTCCCCTCCCCAGTTAACTCCTAACGTGGCCTCAGGGTTAACAGAGGCGATGTTAACCCCTACTGACTCCCATGTTCCTCTGGCTACTGAGCCGGACTATGGTCTCAGCACCCCAGCAGAAGAGCTGGCAGCTGGGCAGAGTGCAGTCGGCCTCTGCCCTCCCTCAAGTCCCCACAGCATGTTGCCCCATCACCACAGCAAAATACCCAGGTGCAGTAACTGTTTCTTGTGGGTGGGTCACCCTTGTACCTGTTTGTTGTGGGTGGGCTACTCGGGCATCTGGTTACTGTGGGTTGGTGGATCGACTAACGGAGTCACTGACCGACAGAAGGTCAGGTGCCTGGTTAGTCTTCCCCCCAAAGGGGAGATGTGTGACAAACTGCCATTTGCCACTGGGCATTGTAGAGGTCTTATGGCTAGCCTCCTGCCCTACGACTATGGCCCCGGGACATATTACCTTCTTCCATACTGAACTTTCAGCTCCAGAGACTAAGTCCCGTTCGAAGATGGGACTTAGTCGTTTTTTTGCATGAAATTGACCGACCGCACAGCCCAAATCTATGGAACTGTTTTGGGCAGGAAATTGTGTTTGCGGTCGGTCATAAAGGACTTCCACTAAACTTTTGATCCGCTGGAGGGATTTGTGTGATTTTTGGAAGTGTTTATGTTTGATGTATGCTGAGTTTAAATATGTAATTTTTATGGAGATGGAATGTATGGTTTTAAAGTTACAGTGTATGTTTAGAAACTGTATTTTTACTGTCTGTGATAGTTATGTTAATCCATAATTATATCCCAGACAGAAAGGAGGATTTTGTGTATTTGGGTGGTGACTCCTCTCCTGTTGTTCTCACATGTGTATTGGTGATTTCCCTTTGTCCTGGGAGATAATTGAATTGCTCTTCGGGTGTCTCCAGGGCAGAGAGGAGGAAACCATGATGCATTGTGGGGACCTGCATAAATATGGGCGGGTAACCCTCAATAAAGTGTTCATGTTCAGTTCATGTTTTGCTAACCCTTCAAAACGCAGCCTTGTCTCGTTATTGGAGGGAATTGCTGTATCACGCTGGGGATTGCTATGCTCTGCATATTCCCTGGAGGAGAGATCTTTCCCACACGGTCCTGAATGCTGGAGGTTCATTCAGGGTGGAAGGAAGACGGCGCGGCTCCAGTTAAGCTACGGCGGTTGTGGAGTCTGCGGTGCTTGTGGTGTCCAGTGCGGTGCTTGTGGTCCTCGGCGCAAGCTAGGAAGCGTCCATTAACGGAAGCGGTTCCGTTACAATTATCCAAACCAGATTTTGTAGGATACCATAACCCCTATATTGGAGGTTTGTTTTTTGGGGGGCCTGATAACCACTGAGGAAGGGGTCATTCTTGCCCCGAAACGCGTCTGGTTTAAACCCCCGAATGACCACTGACAAATTATGATGAAGCCATAAGTTCGTGTTGAAGTGCCGAAGCTGCAAACAAAGACCGCTATCCTAAACGGAGGTCCACGTGCACACAAGCCGCCAGCGGGGGAGGTCAGACAAGAACCGCTCGTAAGACATTGGTCTTTCCAGTGCATGACCTACATCTAGAGTAATATTTGGGCACAGACACTTCATATGGTAAGAACGTTCTTAATTCTATGCCGGCAAGAATCTACTTACTGTCAAAGCACACAGTTCACTTTACTTCAGCGGGACGCCGCTGACACCTCAATACAGCGGGACGCCGCTGCTTATGTTACATGGTGGAGAAGTGGTAAGCACTATCTTTCGAATGTGCTTCTGTTCGGAATGAATGGACCGCTCTAACCCTAATTTGAATAATTACATTACAAGGGACTAAGCATAACAATAAGAACGAGTGACTTACGCATTGAAGCAATAGACATTGTTTCTATCGGCTCCACTAAGCCACTCTAGGCTATCACACACTAGGTGCACCTTACTATTTGTTGGGACTCTAAATTGCGCTACTTGTGTTACTGTACATACTTCAACTTGTGTCTAGTAGGAGCTCTGATTTTATTTTTTTTATTTTTTTATTTATATTTTTATTGAAAATTTTCACAATATAACAGGGGATGTCAACATTTCAAGGTGTTGGCTCGCAGGCCACATCAGAGTGCTGATAAACATGAAGTGGATACAAATTTAGGATCCAACATATTCCGACATAATGCACAGTACACGAGCTAAGATACAAATCAGTTTCTAGCTACTCTAAGATGGTTTCCGATATGCTAGATGTTTGTGAGACTTGAAAATAAAGACCCAGTCAGAGTGTTGAGGCCACGTAGGTGGGCATTTTTAGACTATTGTTTGAGGGGTAGAGTTATCAGTGCAGGGTCTATGGCATGGTGAGTGTTTGTACAAGATAGTTACAGGGGTATTCCAGCTGACTGAGTTTCTAGAGGTAAGTTAAGGTTTGGGGGATCTGTATTTAGACCACAGAGACCATTTTTTGAGGAAGGTCAAATGTGTGCGAGATTCCCAAGAGGATAATTCCTCGAACCTGTGTATCTGGTCAATTTTTTGAATCCATTGGTCTAGAGGTGGAACAGTAGTCAGGAGCCAAAATTTGGGAAGCTGGAGACGAGCTGCCAAAATCATTTGTGTAAATATATACGGAGGTTTGGCATTCGCCTTTTCCTGAGAAAATGAGAGGAGGGCAATTAGCGGGGAGGGTTGAATCGTTGTACCACAAACACTATTGGCAATAGAGAAAACCTCTCACCACCATTTCCGGATGGGAGGGCATGTCCACCAAATATGCAAGAAAGTTCCTCTCTCTCCCAGGCACCTCCAGCATACGTCAGAAGCGGATCCAGCATATCTCGATATCTTGTCTGGCGTATTGTACCATCTTGTAAGAATTTTGTAACTATTTTCCTGAATTCTGACGCAGCGGGAGGCACCATGGGGGGACTCCAGTAGTTTGGGCAAGGATTCAAAAGGAAAGGTGATATTTAGATCTGATTCCCATTTCATGACAAAAGCTGGTTTAGCCAACATAGGGGGTTGACGTAGTTTGTTGTACAGTCGTGAGATGAGTTTTTTAGGTAGTGTTTGTAAGGAGGTCATGGCTTCCAGCCAAACTAAAGGGCGAAGGAGATCTCCTACTTTAATATGCTGTTTTAGGTAGGCCCTGAGGTAAATAACTGAGTGAAAATCTCGGGGGTGGGGGTTAAGAATTGTGTTTGTATCCTTTGAGTCCATCCAATCTCCAGATGGAAGAGCTAAAGAGACTATTGGAGTCAAAGACGATAGCAATCCTGCTGAAGTGGATTCTCTTAACGTGAGAGGTCCTGTGTTTATTACATCTGCTACCGTCAGCATGGGCGAGGGGAATGGAACCGAGTAGTGTGTGGAGGATAACCATTTCCATGCCTCCAATGTGGCCCGGACAATCGGGTAATGAGACATGTGACCAGGATAGATCGTCTCTTGGCCCAACAATAGTGCTCTGGCAGATTTTTTCAGAATTTCTAATTCTATCCGGACCACAGCGGAAGGCGGGGAAGCGCTCAACCAAGCTAATGAGCGTGCTAAGAGAATAGACTTCCCATATAGTTCAGGGTTCGGTAATCCCACTCCCCCCGCGTGTCAAGGTCTAATGAGGAGGTTAGAAGAAAGTCGCGCCTTTTTCCCGCTCCAGATGAAAGATCTGAATTTTTTCATGATCAGGTCATAATAGTGTTTAGGGACAGGAATGGGGAGTACCTGCTGCAAATATGTGAGTCTGGGAAGTATAAGGGAAGAAAGGAGGTTTTTTCGACCAAACCAGGACAGCATTGGATTGGATTTGGCCAAATTATCGATAGAGTCAAAAATAGACTTTTTCAGGGGAATGTAGTTAAGAGAGTAAAGTTCTGTTATTTCTGGGCTAATCTTGACCCCTAAGTATGTGATATTGGGAGAAGACCAATTAAATGGGGAGTCTATCATTAAGAGGCATTTGGTTGACCGGGGAATTCCTATGCATAAAACTAGCGATTTGTTAGCATTAATTTTGAAATCTGACATTTTGCTATATGTTTTCAGATGTGACTGGATTCGGGGCAGGGATGTTTTGGGATTAGTCGTCATTATAAGAACATCATCCGCAAAAGCGGCGATTTTCTGTTCCCTGCCTCCCAAACATAGACCCATTACCTCCTGGTCCAACCTTATGTTAGCTAGAAGAGGCTCAAGAGCCAGGATAAATAAGAGGGGTGACAATGGGCAACCCTGGCGTGTCCCATTTCTAATAGAGAAGGGGGCAGACATAGTGCCATTAACTAGGACTGAAGCTGTTGCTTGTTCGTACATCGAGAAGACAGCTCTGATATAGGAGTCAGGTATGCCGAATCCCGGAAGTATTTGTTTTAAATATGTCCAATTAACTCTATCAAATGCTTTTTCAGCATCTGTGCTGAGTAAAAGCAAAGGAGAGGAGACTCGTTTAGCATGGCAAAGAGTATTAATCACTCTCGTGGTATTGTCTTTACCTTCTCTGTTACGGACAAAGCCTACCTGATCACCATGGATAATTTGAGGAAGAAGAGTAGCTAGTCTATTTGCTAACATCTTGGCCAGGAGTTTGAGGTCTATGTTTAGGAGGGATATGGGTCTGTAATTTGAGCATAAACTGGCATCTTTCCCTTCTTTGGGAATGAGAATGATGTGGGCCGCAGTCATATCCCTTGAAAGAGGAATTCCTTCAAGAGTCTGGTTACATACTTCCAATAGATAAGGCAGGAGGAGGTCCTGGAACATTTTGTAGTATGCTAATGGGAGGCCATCAGGGCCTGGACTCTTTCCTGACTGCATTTGGTTTATAGCTTTTTTTAGCTCAATTAGGGAAAAGGGAGCTGTGAGGCTCGATCTCTGTTCCAAATCTATGCTAGGGAGTTTAGCAGCTTCCAGAAAGGAAGAGATGACTGAGGTCCTGGCTTTTGGTTCAATTGTTGAGGGGAGGTTGTATAACTCACTGTAGAATGTGCGAAATTGTGCTGCAATCTGGTTGACCGAGAAGATAGGAGTCCCATTTTGTGAGGATAATTGGTGGACAAAATTAGCGGATCTCCTACCTTTAATCCTGTTCATTACGAACTTGGTGGCCTTGTCCCCATGTGCGAAAAACTTATGTTGAGAGCTCATGTGGTACTTAGCTGATCTAGTGGCTAAGAGAGATCTAAGTTTGGCCCTGTAATCTGACAGCTTTTGGAATTGGGTGTCAGAGGGTTCAGTTTTGTGGCCTGATTCTAACTTCTGAATGTTTTTAAGTGTATCATCTATTTCTCTGTCTCTCATTTTTTTGAGGTGTGTACCAATGCTAATAAATTGTCCTCTGACAACAGGTTTGTGGGCATCCCAAAGAGTGTTAGCCGTTATGTCAGAACTTTTATTAAGGGAAAAATATTCTTTAATATGCTTGGAGATTTTCTCGACCGAATCCTGATAACCCAGGAGAGTTTCATTTAGCCGCCAATTGAAACATGTGGGCGTTTCACTAGGGGCCAAAATAGAGATATATATTGGGGAGTGGTCTGATATGTGAATAGCACCAATAGAGGCCTCTTTACATAAATGTATGTGCTCTTTAGAAATGAGCAGGTAGTCTAGCCTGTGGTAGGTTTTATGTGCGGAAGAGTAGAAGGTGAAATCTAAAGAACTTGGGTGGAAGGTTCGCCAGACATCGATCAAGTGTAACTCCAGGAGGGTATTTCTGATGCTTTTTAGGAATCTTCTGGAATGAGATGATTTATGAGAGGAGACATCTAATTGAGGATATAGAGCTACATTTAAGTCGCCCCCAGCAATTACTATGCCCTCCTTAAAGGAATCTATAGTAGGGAAGACCTCAGACAACCAGCGGGACTGGTTGGAGTTAGGAGCGTATAAATTGATAAAAGTGTACGTTTGTGGCCCTATGGTGCCTTTGAGTAGTATATATCTGCCGTCCGGGTCTAAGCATTGGCTAACAAATTTGAAGGGGATTTTCCTCTGTAGCCCTATGCTGACCCCACTAGAGGCTGAGGAGTTACTCCCACAGTGGTACCAATTGGAGAAGTGGGAGAACTGCATGTCTGGGTAGTGATTAAAGCGAAAATGTGTCTCTTGTAAGAATATGACACTTGCCCTGGCTTTTCTTAAAATGGCAAAGATTTGGCTCCGTTTAGATGGGGAGTTGAAGCCTTTGACATTGTAAGAGGCCACCAAGATATCAGCCATTTTTTGTGGTGTGTGCGAGTTTACCTTGTATCTGTTGTGGTCTCTTTTTAAAAGGTGTAGCGAGCTTACTGTAGTCGTCAGACTCATGTACCGTGAAGGATGTGCGCATATAAGACTCAATCCAATTCAGCAGGATAAGCGAGTACCTTGAGTTAGGGATATGGAAAAGGGACAGAACACAACTTATTAAACAAACAAAAAGTAATAACAAAGACATAGTATGGTATGTCATAATCAGGGGGGGGTTAATAGGTCAGTAGACCGTTTATGAGAACGTATAACGCCTAGAGGAGGGCATCGATAAGGTAGAAAAGTGGGGGGAACAATCTGAGACAAATGAAGAGACTGTTAGGGATCATAGTGACAGTTAGATCATACATCCTAGGCCCCTAGACCCTATTAAAGAAAAGACATTTAAAAATGAGAACACAATCTAAGGATCACATATTATAGAAAAAAATAAACAGGTAAGTCTTTCTACTGTTCTTGTGACAGACTTCTTGGGGTGAGCTGGAGACCTCTCTTCTTAGATCGGGAAGACTTTGGCGTGCGTAGTATTTCAAAAGGAGCCACCTTTGGTAATTCAGGCAAGGTGCCAAGGTCCTGGAAAAGTTCCCAATTTTCTATCAGCATAGGCGGCACATTCAGGATTTCAAAGGCGGATATGAGGTCTGTATAAGATGATATATTCACTCTCTTGCCCGCATATGAAAAGGACAGGCCGAATGGATATGACCAACGGTATAATACTTTTTTTGAGCGTAACCAATCTGTCAGAGGCTTAAGGGATCTACGTTTCTTCAGAGTTGATGGAGCTAAGTCCTGAAATATTTCAATCTTGGACTCTTCATGTGTTAGTTCAGGGCGGTTACGTGCAGCTTCCAGGATAGCAGTTTTCACTTGGAAGTTCAAGAACTTGCATATAATATCCCTGGGTGGTTCAGCAGGTTTGGGCTTGGGTCTGAGGGCTCTGTGTGCCCGTTCTATTATTATTTCTTGGGGGAAGTTTGGGCCCAACAGCGTTTCACATATTTCAATTATGGAGGCTGGGACCTCCCCAGGGGAAACCGACTCTGGCACCCCTCTGAATCTCAGGTTGTTTCGGCGGCCCCTGTTTTCTTGATCCTCTAATGAGCTGTGGAGGTCATTTAAATACAGGGCACAGCGGCGGAGAGAGTCTGACACTGCAGACTGGTGATTTAGAATTTCCGTTTGATGCTGCTCTAGGCTTTCTACCCGGCTTCCTATGTGCCTCACCTCGTTCCTGCATGCTGACAGTTCTGCAAGAATCGGCTCCATTATCCTGCTCAGAGCCCGATCGAGGTACTTTCTTGTTACCGGCAGGTCAGAGCTGGCCTGTGCTTCATCTGAGTCGCTCTCTGGGTCCGACTGTGCAGGGGCGCGCTTCGGTGCTTTAGTCTGTGGTGTCGGCGCCATCTTGGGTTCTCTGGCCGCAACCGTTGCGGCGGCTTTCTTTAGAAATTTCTCCATATCTCCCCCAGCAGTCAGTGGTTTGGAGGGAGCAGGGGTGTCACCGTGCCTGGCGTTCCCAATTTTCACCATCTCTGCCTTTATAAGCTTATGTTAGCTGGCGTTAGGGACGAATCTCTTCACAGAGCTCAGAGCTATGCGACCATCTTCATCCGGCGCAAGCTCCGCCCCCCAGGATCTCTGATTTTATGTATTATTGATTTTACCTTGACTACACATTGTGGTTTTATCCCATGAATGGAGTATATCCATTTTTGGTTTTATTAATTAATTAAATGTTGGTTCCAGTATTCGAGAGTGCCCAGTTCTTTTTGAATCTCTTAAAGGTTTTTAAGATATAATCACATATACTGTAGAAAGATGGAGAATGATCAAAATACAGATGATAGGGGTTATGCAACTTGTAGTCTAGGTCCTCTAGGATATATTGGGCAAGCCCCACAGAACACTTCTGTAATTAACAGATAGCAAAATGTGGGGGCTACACGGACGATGTGCATGTAGTAGATTGTATGCCTGGTAGGATATAACACAGTGCAGTATGTTACCCCTGGCTCCTGTCCATTTACCTATATCCATAGACTGTCACTCATTACTAATGCCATCTTAGCTTTAATGAGTTTGAAAGGGGTCAAGTACAATCCTAGGAGACCTCATAGTGTCTTATACTGTACGTCTTTCCAGGGAAACAATTTGGACAAAATTCATTCAAATCTGACAGCTGATTCTAATAAATCAGACCCAAAATTAAATTTGAGAAATTTTCTCATCTTTAAGGCTTGTATATAGAGAAGAGTGAAGTTATAAAAACTTTGATTCGGCTGCTTCGCCGAATTTCACAAAGAAATTCGCTTTGTAACGAATTTGTAACGCATTTCTTTGTAAGTAGCGGGTGCAATAACAGGAATGGATCATCACTGATCGCGGCATCTGATGTAAGAATGGAGGCCTTTCAGGGGTTAAAAAAAAACAAAAACTCACCTGACCTGTTTAACCTCCTCAGGACCGCCGTACGCAGGATTGCGTCTTTGCGGCGGCCCTGCTCTTCTGGGAGGACGCGCCGGTGCGTCCTCTCGCGAGACGCGAGATTTCCTGTGAACGCGCGCACACAGGCGAGCGCGTTCACAGGATCGGAAGGTAAGCGAGTGGATCTCCAGCCTGCCAGCGGCGATCGTTCGCTGGCAGGCTGGAGATGTGATTTTTTTAACCCCTAACAGGTATATTAGACGCTGTTTTGATAACAGCGTCTAATATACCTGCTACCTGGTCTTCTGGTGGTCCCTTTTGTTTGGATCGACCACCAGAGGACACAGATAGCTCAGTAATATGTTGCACCAAGCACCACTACACTACACCCCCCCTGTCACTTATTAACCCCTTATTCACCCTTGATCACCCCTGATCACCCCATATAGACTCCCTGATCACCCCCCTGTCATTGATTACCCCCCTGTCATTGATCACCCCCCTGTAAAGCTCCATTCAGACGTCCGCATGATTTTTACGGATCCACTGATAGATGGATCGGATCCGCAAAACACATACAGGCGTCTCCCTGTAGCCTTCCAGGGGGGGTGATCACCCCATATAGACTCCCTGATCACGCCCCTGTCATTGATCACCCCCCCTGTCATTGATCACCAGGCTGCATTCAGATGTCCGTATGATTTTTACGGATCCACGGATACATGGATCGGATCCGCAAAACACATATGGACAGGGGCGTGATCAATGACTGTGGTGATCACCCCATATAGACTCCCTGATCACCCCCCTGTCATTGATCACCCCCCCTGTCATTGATCACCAGGCTGCATTCAGATGTCCGTATGATTTTTACGGATCCACGGATACATGGATCGGATCCGCAAAACACATATGGACATCTGAATGGAGCCTTATAGGGGGGTGATCAATGACAAGGGGGTGATCACCCCATATAGACTCCCTGATCACCCCCCTGTCATTGATCACCCCCCTGTCATTGATCACCCCCCTGTAAGGCTCCATTCAGACATTTTTTTGGCCCAAGTTAGCGGAATTTTTTTTTTTTTCTTACAAAGTCTCATATTCCACTAACTTGTGTCAAAAAATAAAATCTCACATGAACTCACCATACCCCTCACGGAATCCAAATGCGTAAATTTTTTTAGACATTTATATTCCAGACTTCTTCTCACGCTTTAGGGCCCCTAGAATGCTAGGGCAGTATAAATACCCCACATGTGACCCCATTTCGGAAAGAAGACACCCCAAGGTATTCCGTGAGGGGCATATTGAGTCCATGAAAGATTGAAATTTTTGTCCCAAATTAGCGGAAAGGGAGACTTTATGAGAAAAAAAATATATATCAATTTCTGCTAACTTGTGCCAAAAATTTTTTTTTTCTATGAACTCGCCATGCCCCTCATTGAATACCTTGGGGTGTCTTCTTTCCAAAATGGGGTCACATGTGGGGTATTTATACTGCCCTGGCATTCTAGGGGTCCTAAAGCGTGAGAAGAAGTCTGGGATCCAAATGTCTAAAAATGCCCTCATAAAATGAATGTGGGCCCCTCTAGGCTGCAAAAAAGTGTCACACATGTGGTATCGCCATACTCAGGAGAAGTTGGGCAATGTGTTTTGGGGTGTCATTTTACATATACCGATGCTAGGTGAGATAAATATCTTGGTCAAATGCCAACTTTGTATAAAAAAAATGGGAAAAGTTGTCTTTTGCCGAGATATTTCTCTCACCCAGCATGAGTATATGTAAAATGACACCCCAAAACACATTCCCCAACTTCTCCTGAATACGGAGATACCACATGTGTGACACATTTTTGCAGCCTAGGTGGGCAAAGGGGCCCACATTCCAAAGAGCACATTTAGGATTTCACAGGTCATTTACCTACTTACCACACATTAGGGCCCTTGGAAAATGCCAGGGCAGTATAACTACCCCACAAGTGACCCAATTTTGGAAAGAAGACACCCCAAGGTATTCCGTGAGGGGCATGGCGAGTTCCTAGAATTTTTTATTTTTTGTCACAAGTTAGTGGAAAATGATGATTTTTTTTTTTTTTTTTACAAAGTCTCATATTTCACTAACTTGTGACAAAAAATAAAAACTTCCATGAACTCACTATGCCCATCAGCGAATACCTTGGGGTGTCTTCTTTCCAAAATGGGGTCACTTGTGGGGTAGTTATACTGCCCTGGCATTCTAGGGGCCCAAATGTGTGGTAAGGAGTTTGAAATCAAATTCTGTAAAAAATGGCCGGTGAAATCCGAAAGGTGCTCTTTGGAATATGGGCCCTTTTGCCCACCTAGGCTGCAAAAAAGTGTCACACATGTGGTATCGCCGTATTCAGGAGAAGTTGGGGAATGTGTTTTGGGGTGTCATTTTACATATACCCATGCTGGGTGAGAGAAATATCTTGGCAAAAGACAACTTTTCCCATTTTTTTATACAAAGTTGGCATTTGACCAAGATATTTATCTCACCCAGCATGGGTATATGTAAAATGACACCCCAAAACACATTCCCCAACTTATCCTGAATACGGAGATACCACATGTGTGACACTTTTTTGCAGCCTAGGTGGGCAAAGGGGCCCACATTCCAAAGAGCACCTTTCGGATTTCACCGGCCATTTTTTACAGAATTTGATTTCAAACTCCTTACCACACATTTGGGCCCCTAGAATGCCAGGGCAGTATAACTACCCCACAAGTGACCCCATTTTGGAAAGAAGACACCCCAAGGTATTCCGTGAGGGGCATTGCGAGTTCATAGAATTTTTTATTTTTTGTCACAAGTTAGTGGAAAATGATGATTTTTTTTTTTTTCTTACAAAGTTTCATATTCCACTAACTTGTGACAAAAAATAAAAACTTCCATGAACTCACTATGCCCATCAGCGAATACCTTGGGGTGTCTTCTTTCCAAAATGGGGTCAGTTATGGGGTAGTTATACTGCCCTGGCATTCTAGGGGCCCAAATGTGTGGTAAGGAGTTTGAAATCAAATTCTGTAAAAAATGGCCGGTGAAATCCGAAAGGTGCTCTTTGGAATATGGGCCCCTTTGCCCACCTAGGCTGCAAAAAAGTGTCACACATGTGGTATCGCCGTATTCAGGAGAAGTTGGGGAATGTGTTTTGGGGTGTCATTTTACATATACCCATGCTGGGTGAGAGAAATATCTTGGCAAAAGACAACTTTTCCCATTTTTTTATACAAAGTTGGCATTTGACCAAGATATTTATCTCACCCAGCATGGGTATATGTAAAATGACACCCCAAAACACATTCCCCAACTTCTCCTGAACACGGAGATACCACATGTGTGACACTTATTTGCAGCCGAGGTGGGCAAAGGGGCCCACATTCCAAAAGCACCTTTCGGATTTCACCGGCCATTTTTTACAGATTTTGATTTCAAACTACTTACCACACATTTGGGCCCCTAGAATGCCAGGGCAGTATAACTACCCCACAAGTGACCCCATTTTGGAAAGAAGACACCCCAAGGTATTCGCTGATGGGCATAGTGAGTTCATGGAAGTTTTTATTTTTTGTCACAAGTTAGTGGAATATGAGACTTTGTAAGAAAAAATAAATAAATAAAAAAAATCATCATTTTCCGCTAACTTGTGACAAAAAATAAAAAGTTCTATGAACTCACTATGCCCATCAGTGAATACCTTAGGGTGTCTACTTTCCGAAATGGGGTCATTTGTGGGGTGTATATATATATGGATGTAGTTTTTTTTGCTAAATTTTACAACTGAAAGTGAAAAATGTCATTTTTTTGCAAAAAATCGTTCAATTTCGATTAATAACAAAAAAAGTAAAAATGTCAGCAGCAATGAAATACCACCAAATGAAAGCTCTATTAGTGAGAAGAAAAGGAGGTAAAATTCATTTGGGTGGTAAGTTGCATGACCGAGCAATAAACGGTGAAAGTAGGGTAGGTCAGAAGTGTAAAAAGTGGCCTGGTCTTTCAGGGTGTTTAAGCACTGGGGGCTGAGGTGGTTAATTGAAGATTCCAAGTGAAATCTTATGTGGTGCACGCTGGACGGTGTGGTGATGCAATACATCACCGTGCACAAAATTTTGCACGGGATCTTCAAGCAAGATGGCTGTGGCAGCCTCTTCACCCTCAAATGGATGAGGTGAATATTATTATTTTTTTAATGCCATTTTAGGGAAATTTTATTAGTTACCACAATACACAAGGAAATTAGGCTTTGCGTCAAATCAAATGTTCCCTGAAATTTGGATACTTTGATTTGCTCAACACTACCTGTATTTATCATAATTTGCAGTCTATAAGAAATATAAAATATTTCAACATTTTCCCCTGCATTACTGTGGGATCTGAATTTTGTGAAAAAATAGACTAAACGTGACTTACGTGCATAAAGAGTTTACTAAACTATAATAAAAGATATATATATATATATAGTATCAGCCACTGAGAGTCGTCAAACAAATAAGAGAGCTCCACTTCGACCGGTGCCCAACATGGCATTCGGCCGACGTCCATATTAGAGGTAAAAGTAGCAAGATATTTTACATTGATGATGTATTCAAAGGAGTTGAGGTTTTTATTACAAAGCTACTGTAAATGTTTTCTAGTATCCTGGCCCCTCCTAGCCTCATCTAATTGTACACATTTACAGTTACTCCATACTCCAGGAATGTGGCCAGGTATCAGACACCACTATTTACATTACAAAGAATTAAAGGGGAACAACCAATTAAAAACCTTTCAGAAATACAGCGGCTCACCCCTTCACCGTATGGATAAGGTGCTCACGCTCTGGTCCCACCATCAGGACCTTAAAGAACAAAGGAGGTGTAAGCAATATGAAGGGGCACACTCAGAAGGGAAACACAATGGTAGCAAAGATAATGGACTTTATTAGTCTAAAAACATACCCCTAAAAAAAGTATAAAACATACATGTAGGCACACATATAACCTATAATGGTCAATAAAAAGCAATATAGGACTATGGTGGGAAAGGAATCTCTGTGGGCGTATTAGTGACAATGTCCCATTTAAATTTGTAGCAGCGTACCGGCAATGTCCCAATAGGTCCAATTGTTAAGCGTAGATTCTGCTAATATGGCCGAAACCAAACTGAACAGTATTTGTGTTGCAATAGATATCCAGTATCCAGTAGCATGCAAGAAGCACAGGTAGTGCCAAATGTCAATGAAGCCCGATATTAACTTCACAGTGAGACTGAAAATCTCGTAAACTTACAGTCTCTTCATATGTCCTATAGTGCTCATATAAGAGCCCGGTCTTACCCCTCTTCACTGCCCTCCGCAGTGTTGTATCCAGGCGGCCGTACACTCACAGCGTCCCACGTGGTGTACCCGGCCGTACGTGGCGTCCCACGTGACCTGGTTGTCCAGGGGACCGGATAGACGCTTTGATGACGTCACTATTTAGCGACCGCTCTTCCAGCTCTTAAGTTCAAGCAGGTCTTCTTGCTTTATTCCTTATTTTCCTTTGGTTCCAGGCTTCCTTTTTCTTTTTGGTAATAATTCCACGCTCACTCTATAATGCCAGACGCGTTTCAGGGTCTAACGCCCCTTCCTCAGTGGCCAACTGAGTGAGCGGATCCTCACTCCTTATATGTGGAATGTCATTACCCACAATCCCACATTATTTTGTGTATTAACTAATATCCGGATTGGATTTCAATTGTCATGCATGCTTCTTCATAAGGTAAAACAATAAATAACCCCATACACTTAAGTACACATGATAGAAACCATTAAAAACACTTAAAAATGAATATAGGAGAAGACTGCAAGGTCCAGCAATCTTTTAAAGGAAAAAGCGCATTAAAAACGCATCAAAAACGCATGAATGTAAATTGAGTTTTATATGCGTTTTTGGCCTACTAGTGTGCGATCTATCCTGACCAGTCAAAGACTGACCCCCCATCTTCTTTTATTATGTTATTTGACTAAGGGGGCTATGTTATTCTTCAAAAACAGCAGAGGTGAAGTGTGGTATTGTAGCCTAGGGGAGCCACCCGTCAGAGAGGGGAGATCACGGTGCCGATAGTCGGCCAAACCGCGATGTCCCATCCCTGCTGGACAGCACCCCCTCACAGGAACCCAAAAACCTCCATCTCGGCGTTCAGGCCTCTGGGGATGATTGTGTCGTATTCAAAAATTCTACGGGATTCCTGCCTCGACATGTGTGCGATATGGTTCCCTCCTCTCCATACTTTTTTTACCCTCTCAATGGCTGTAAATTTCAAGCCAGTTGGATCACAATTGTGTTTAATTTTAAAGTGTTTGGATAATGAATGCGTCTCTAGACCTTTCCTGATGTTTGCCACATGTTCCGCTACTCTCTTTTTAAGCGTTCTTTTAGTTCTACCTATCTATTGTTTCCTGCAGCCGCACTGTAGCAAATATATAACATCTGTAGAATTGCAGGTCAAGCATTCTTGTATCTCTACACTAAAGGAGTTTACTGTAGATTCTACTTTTGTGTTTTTTTTGGGGAAACTTGTAATTCTGCAATTAGCACATCTGCCACATTTAAAAAATCCATTCACTGTCAACCAATTATCTATTTTGTGGCTATCTTTCCTCACTTTGACCGTCGGGGCTATTTTTCCAGCTAAATTATTAGCCCGTGTATATGTAATCTTGGGTACTTCACTCAGAAGAGGACCTATCACCTTATCATTCAATAGGAGTCCCCAATGCTTCCGAATACTTTTTTCCATCATCCTATATTGGGAATTAAAAGGAAGGATGATCCTCAATGTTTCGTCTCGTGGTTGGGGATGACTAACCAAGAAGAAGTCTCCTCTTTCCATTCCCTTTACCTTCTCCAATGATTTATCAATTACCTGGGCTGGGTAATCCCTTTCCAACAATTGTTGTTTCAAGCCAGTGGCTTCCTCCTCAAATTTGCTATCATCCGTACAATTTCGCCTAAATCTACGGAACTGACTAGTTGGCACATTTAGCAGCCAGCGTGGAAGATGGCAACTAGCAAACCTGATGAAGCTGTTTTTGGCCACTGGCTTGAAAAACGTGGTCAGGATAGATCGCACACTAATAGGCCAAAAACGCATAAAAAACTCAATTTACATTCATGTGGTTTTGATGCGGTTTTGATGCGGTTTTTCCTTTAAAAGATTGCTGGACCTTGCAGTCTTCTCCTATATTCATTTTTAAGTGTTTTTAATTGCTTTTATCATGTGTACTTAAGTGTATGGGGTTATTTATTGTTTTACCTTATGAAGAAGCATGCATGACAATTGAAATCCAATCCGGATATTAGTTAATACACAAAATAATGTGGGATTGTGGGTAATGACATTCCACTTATAAGGAGTGAGGATCCGCTCACTCAGTTGGCCACTGAGGAAGGGGCGTTAGACCCTGAAACGCGTCTGGCATTACAGAGTGAGCGTGGAATTATTACCAAAAAGAAAAAGGAAGCCTGGAACCAAAGGAAAATAAGGAATAAAGCAAGAAGACCTGCTTGAACTTAAGAGCTGGAAGAGCGGTCGCTAAATAGTGACGTCATCAAAGCGTCTATCCGGTCCCCTGGACAACCAGGTCACGTGGGACGCCACGTACGGCCGGGTACACCACGTGGGACGCTGCGAGTGTATGGCGGAGGGCAGTGAAGAGGGGTAAGACCGGGCTCTTATATGAGCACTATAGGACATATGAAGAGACTGTAAGTTTACGAGATTTTCAGTCTCACTGTGAAGTTAATATCGGGCTTCATTGACATTTGGCACTACCTGTGCTTCTTGCATGCTACTGGATACTGGATATCTATTGCAACACAAATACTGTTCAGTTTGGTTTCGGCCATATTAGCAGAATCTACGCTTAACAATAGGACCTATTGGGACATTGCCGGTACGCTGCTACAAATTTAAATGGGACATTAATACGCCCACAGCGATTCCTTTCCCACCATAGTCCTATATTGCTTTTTATTGACCATTATAGGTTATATGTGTGCCTACATGTATGTTTTATACTTTTTTTAGGGGTATGTTTTTAGACTAATAAAGTCCATTATCTTTGCTACTATTGTGTTTCCCTTCTGAGTGTGCCCCTTCATATTGCTTACACCTCCTTTGTTCTTTAAGGTCCTGAGGGTGGGACCAGAGCGTGAGCACCTTATCCATACGGTGAAGGGGTGAACCGCTGTATTTCTGAAAGGTTTTTAATTGGTTTTTCCCCTTTAATTCTTTGTAATGTAAATAGTGGTGTCTGATACCTGGCCACATTCCTGGAGTATGGAGTAACTGTAAATGTGTACAATTAGATGAGGCTATGTTTTTAGACTAATAAAGTCCATTATCTTTGCTACTATTGTGTTTCCCTTCTGAGTGTGCCCCTTCATATTGCTTACAATTAAAAACCTTGTATACACCCCTCACTCAGTGATCTAACAATCTAACATTTCCATCTTTTCACAAGCTAAAATACTTTGTAAGAAAAATCAACATCACATCTGGCGATGGAACAGTGAGTTCATTTGACGAGAAAAGAAGATTAAGTTTTAAACCCAGTTGGCTGTTGAAAAATTTTGTATTTCAGTATAATTTGACCACAATGAGTTGTAGTTCACAGTCTATAAGCTACTTTCAGCCAAATGATTCGCTAGCAGAAGAGGACTGGCTTCATGTCACAGACGAGAAATTGACATGGAAAACTGGCAAAGTAAGTTTTCTCTTTGGGTAGTCAATAATATCACTAAGTGTTTTTTTTTTACTATTCCCAGTGGAAAGGTGCCACTTCCTGCCCAGGTCTATACATCTATGTTGCACTGTACAGCGTACTGATCGGGTGGGTGCAGAAGTTGGGGTCGCTAAATCAGTGGCAGGAATCCCAGCTATATCCACTATCATCAGTGAAAATACCAATAAAGCAAATAAAACAAAGTTCCAAATTGTTGTTCCTACTATGAGCACTGCAGGTTTCAAGTGAAGTGGGTCCTGTTCACACCAAGTTCCAGAAAGAGAAAAAGAAGCCGCGCTGCTCTCAATCTCCAGAAACAGACTCGACCAATCGACCAATCCAAAATTCCTGGAGAGTTATCTGATGTAGTCAATCACTGGTTAAAATAGCGTGAGCTCCAAAACATCTCCGCTCCTAGATCCTGTATCCAGCCAGAGAAAAGGAGCAAAGAATAGTGAAGCACCGCAACTAAGTAAGAATATCCAGCATTTATTGTACTTACAAAATTTCTTAATAAAAATGGCATATAACATTAAAACAGGTCTCTGGTCATGTGCCCGACCCGGGTTTCACCTCTGCTTCATCACCTTGTTAGGGGCATCTCCTTCATACATGTTCGGGAGTTCCTCCTCCCTATATGCACCTTCCTAATACAAAAGTTACAAAAAAATACAATATAAACCATTTCTCATTAATATTCCCAAGCATAAAATCCCAACATCAATTGTAAATTACATAAATCAACCATAAACTATCGCATGTTCAAAGTGTCATTTCAAATTCTGCTCTCTAAACTCCATTTATTCATAAAAATCAGCTTCTTTGATGCCTATAAAATCACATGTTGCGATTGCAATAGGATTCCACTATCAACTCCCCATTCATGATCAGGTATTACAAATGCACCAATAATTTCCTACTATTCGTTTTCCAATCATAATCACATGTTACCCTTCCACCAATGAACTGTTATCATCCCCGTACCTTCCTGATCACATGTTCCCTACCTACCAATCAGTCATTACTACTCCCTTCTCATTCATAGGGTTTGCGGCCACATATTAGGAAAACTCCACAGGAGGCCCTTTCTCGTATCCCCTCTACTCCACATCACCTGTTACGGCTTGTGAGGATAGTGACACATCTTAAATACATTACACCTAGGGCTCTTTCACACTTGCGTTGTCCGGATCCGTCGTGTACTCCATTTGCCGGAAGTGCCTGCTGGATCCGTAACTCCGCAAGTGAACTGAAAGCATTTGGAGACTGATCCGTCTTCAAAATGCGTTCAGTGTTACTATGGCACCCAGGACGCTATTAAAGTCCTGGTTGCCATAGTAGTAGTGGGGAGCAGGGGAGCAGTATACTTACCGTCCGTGCGGCTCCCGGGGCGCGTGGGGCGCCCTGACGTCACTCTGAAGCGCCCCGGGAGCCGCACGGACGGTAAGTATACTGCTCCCCCACTCCCCACTACACTTTACCATGGCAAACAGGACTTTAGTGTCCTGGCAGCCATGGTAACCATTCAGAAAAAGCTAAACGTCGGATCCGGTAATGCGCCGAAACAACGTTTTGCTTAAGGCCGGATCCGGATTAATGCCTTTCAATGGGCATTAATTCCGGATCCGGCCTTGCGGCAAGTGTTCAGGATTTTTGGCCGGAGCAAAAAGCGCAGCATGCTGCGGTACTTTCTCCGGCCAAAAAACGTTCCGGTCCTGAACTGAAGACATCCTGATGCATCCTGAACGGATTTGTCTCCATTCAGAATGCATTGGGATAATCCTGATCAGGATTCTTCCGGCATAGAGCCCCGACGACGGAACTCTATGCCGGAACAGAACAACGCAAGTGTGAAAGAGCCCTAAGCATGTTGGGGAGGAGGTACAGGGGAGGCAAAGATTACAATAACAAAATAATATAATATTGCAGAAATATCCCGGAACACATGCCATAGCTATATAGAAACATCTCTGATATTCATGGTTAACATTGCAAAAGTTATTCTCATAGTAGTTGCGTTGTCAATGAGAAGATATTGGTGGCAATCTTAAACACAGGTCTTAAACACTAAGTTTAGTCACAAGGGTCCTCCAGCTGTCCCATCTCCTGTGGGGGACCCCTCGCTACAGGCTTTTCTATTGTCTCTCCATGGGCCCCATGTCTTGAGAAACTTAGTGTGGTTTTTGGATTCTCAGCTAGACAGTTCTTCTAGTAAGCAAATTTGGTCTACTTTTGCATACCGCATAACAATTGTGGTGGGGGGGGGGGGTGCTGCTTAACCACTTAACAGGGATGAGCAGTCTTGTAGCCTGGACTAACATTGTTGGTAAATCTGCTCTGCTTGGTGTCCAGGTGTGGAACGGTAACCACAAGAGGACTGACTCAGGCAGAGGTTTGATGGTTGTTTTACAGATTAGTGTTGGGCGCGAATATTCCAATAGCGAATATTAATCGCGAATATCGGCAATTCGAGAATTTGCGAATATTTAGAATATAGTGATATATATTCGTAATTTTGAATATTGTACATTTATTTTTCATCAGTAACCTCCCTTCTTGCTTGTGGGCCAATGAGAAGGCTGCAAGGTATTTGTCTGAGCTTAGCAACATCCCTAGCAACCAATAGGAAAGTTGCCTGCCCCTTACTATATAAGAACCTCCCAGCAGCCCTTATATGCAGTATTTTGCAAATCTGAGAGAGAGAGCAAAGACATTGCTCTGCTCTCTGCTTTCCTTTGTCATAACATTAGATTGTTAGTTAGTTAGTTAGCTTATATATATATAATACAGATAGTTAGTGGGAGATTGTCAGTGTAGGTTAGATAGTGATATAGTGTAGCTGATGGGCTCTGCTGTCCCAGGAAACTTCTAGTAGCTTGAAAAATGTATCTATAGTGACCCACGCCTGTATTGCGCATGCATTTCACACATATTACATTGCCGATTTTTGCAATCAAGAATATAATAGAGAATTCTCGAATTCACGAATATATGATGAATATTCTACAAATTATTCGCAAAATATTGCGAATTTGAATATGGCCACTGCTGTTCATCACTATACAGATATTGTTGATTTTTTTTTTTTTACCTGTGTCCTGTACCCCTGTATTATGGGGCACGACCAAAAAATGTGACCCATAGAGCCTTGCACAGTTCCACATCTCCAACAAGTGTCCGACACACCTAAACCCATACACAATCGTTTTTTGGAATCTTTATACCATCTTGTCATAGTTATGTACAGATGTAGCAGGGGTAACACACACACACTCTTAACTCAAATTTCTTAACTCATCGCGTTATCTTGAAACAAAAGCCATTGAAAAGCAATTGCTTAACGCATTTAGTTGCATTTAGTTTAGATAAAACGTCTCATAAAGCATGTGTGTTAACCCTGCTACATCTGTATGAGTGTTCTTGAATGCGAACACACCTGGAGAACCCATGTGACCGTAGGTGAATCTGAGTGATTTCTGCTTCTTTGAAAGACCTATCTAGTTCCTTTCCCGAACCTCTAATATAAGATGGTGTTCCTTGACATTGGAGAGATAATACATATTTGTAGAAAAGGGAGATTGCATGCTTGGGAATGGAATCACCTTGTACAATCCCCTTCCACCAGGTTTATGTCTGTGTCTGAGCCTGTTTTGTTGTTAGAGTCTTGCTTGCCTGTAGGAGTTCTCTAGAAAGTTTCCTTTTGGTATGTGAATGGAGCAGAAATTTTCTAGTTTGTCCCCTGAGTTGGTATGTGTAATGAAATCATCTAAAGTCATTCAGTTGAATTTTTGCCATAATCCATGGGGCAACCATGTGTTGGAATAGAGTAGGTAGGGAATCAGTGCAGCCGGCATTGCCCTAGATGGAATGGAGAGCAAGGCCATATTGGCTGAGATAGATTGTCTGGCTAAGAGGACACCTTTCGTCAAACCCCCCACTGGTTGTGAAGGTTTAGTGAGACCCCAGAGCCCCGCCAGTTGTGTTTTAGATCTGTTGGCCAATTCGATATCCGTGCCCCGAACTTGAAATTTTAGGCAGCATAGATGCAGCCATCTTTTCATTTGAATTGCTTTATAATAAGCTCTGAGGTCTGGCAGGCCAAAGCCTCCTTTCTCTCAGCCCATGGCTAATCTTTCATATGCTATTCTGGGCCTCTTGTTTCCCCACAAGAAGATTGTAAAGATAGATCAGGCTTGTTGAAAAAAGTGGAAGTGATATATGTATGGGCACCATCTGGAGTACATACAGGAATTTGGCCATAATATATGATTGAAGTATATTTTTACGTCCCATCCAGGAAACATATGGGGTACCTCAGGGATCTGTTCTGGGACCCATATTGTTTAATATCTTTATCAGCGAAATTCCAGAAGGCCTCAATGGTAAGGTGTGTCTTTTTGCTGATGACACAAAGATTTGTAACGGTGTCACGGCTGAGGATGGGGAAAATCCTCAGCCGTGCGATGCCACGTGATGTTATGGCTGCTCGGCCAGGACAACAGGATTAGGAAGCAGGTCACCTCCTAAAGCGTCCCTAACCTGACCCTAACTCCTAGCTGCATGGGCCGACCTTTAAGGTAGGAGGACCCATGCTCCGGAACCTCGGATCCCTAACTCACCCTCCGACCGGTCCCTGGACTAGGAGTCAAGGTAAGACGGCCTGTTCCTACTGAACACGGAGGAACAGGGGTCTCACTGGCCAAGCTGCAGGGAAAAGGGGAACACAAACAGACTTACGGATATGGCAGGTGAACTATCCGAGTTCCACCTACCTGCCACAGCCTTGCTGACTGGATCCCTGTGCAAACAGGAGTCCAGATCCATAAGCTGCACTAAACAACATAGGAAAATCCCAACAGACCATCACATAGACATCACACATAAAGATGAACATAAACTTAATGTGACATAATATTTATGAACCACAAGGGTGGCTCTCACTGGCAGTTGGTAAACACAGGAGGCTGCTCCAGCTAAGCATGGCTGAAGCAACCTACTGAGCCATGCCAAACACCAAGGCTATATAAGCCTAAGTGGCCACACCCACACAATCAGACACACCCCGTGACTCATACACACAGAAAGGGAGTTAACCCTTCCAAAACCACAGGGAAGGGAAAACACCAACTTAAAGGGGAAGTGTCAAAACGAAAGTCACACTGTGGCTGTTGCCGCAGGCAACGACATGGGTGGCTACCATGTCCTGGGAGTCAGCCCGAAGGCCGGGACACTGCCACCACATGTACACACTACAGGGAGTGCAGAATTATTAGGCAAATGAGTATTTTGACCACATCATCCTCTTTATGCATGTTGTCTTACTCCAAGCTGTATAGGCTCGAAAGCCTACTACCAATTAAGCATATTAGGTGATGTGCATCTCTGTAATGAGAAGGGGTGTGGTCTAATGACATCAACACCCTATATTAGGTGTGCATAATTATTAGGCAACTTCCTTTCCTTTGGCAAAATGGGTCAAAAGAAGGACTTGACAGGCTCAGAAAAGTCAAAAATAGTGAGATATCTTGCAGAGGGATGCAGCACTCTTAAAATTGCAAAGCTTCTGAAGCGTGATCATCAAACAATCAAGCGTTTCATTCAAAATAGTCAACAGGGTCGCAAGAAGCGTGTGGAAAAACCAAAGCGCAAAATAACTGCCCATGAACTGAGAAAAGTCAAGCGTGCAGCTGCCAAGATGCCACTTGCCAACAGTTTGGCCATATTTCAGAGCTGCAACATCACTGGAGTGCCCAAAAGCACAAGGTGTGCAATACTCAGAGACATGGCCAAGGTAAGAAAGGCTGAAAGACGACCACCACTGAACAAGACACACAAGTTGAAACGTCAAGACTGGGCCAAGAAATATCTCAAGACTGATTTTTCTAAGGTTTTATGGACTGATGAAATGAGAGTGAGTCTTGATGGGCCAGATGGATGGGCCCGTGGCTGGATTAGTAAAGGGCAGAGAGCTCCAGTCCGACTCAGACGCCAGCAAGGTGGAGGTGGAGTACTGGTTTGGGCTGGTATCATCAAAGATGAGCTTGTGGGGCCTTTTCGGGATGAGGATGGAGTCAAGCTCAACTCCCAGTCCTACTGCCAGTTTCTGGAAGACACCTTCTTCAAGCAGTGGTACAGGAAGAAGTCTGCATCCTTCAAGAAAAACATGATTTTCATGCAGGACAATGCTCCATCACACGCGTCCAAGTACTCCACAGCGTGGCTGGCAAGAAAGGGTATAAAAGAAGAAAATCTAATGACATGGCCTCCTTCTTTACCTGATCTGAACCCCATTGAGAACCTGTGGTCCATCATCAAATGTGAGATTTACAAGGAGGGAAAACAGTACACCTCTCTGAACAGTGTCTGGGAGGCTGTGGTTGCTGCTGCACGCAATGTTGATGGTGAACAGATCAAAACACTGACAGAATCCATGGATGGCAGGCTTTTGAGTGTCCTTGCAAAGAAAGATGGCTATATTGGTCACTGATTTGTTTTTGTTTTGTTTTTGAATGTCAGAAATGTATATTTGTGAATGTTGAGATGTTATATTGGTTTCACTGGTAAAAATAAATAATTGAAATGGGTATATATTTGTTTTTTGTTAAGTTGCCTAATAATTATGCACAGTAATAGTCACCTGCACACACAGATATCCCCCTAAAATAGCTAAAACTAAAAAAAAAAACTAAAAACTACTTCCAAAAATCTTCAGCTTTGATATTAATGAGTTTTTTGGTTCATTGAGAACATGGTTGTTGTTCAATAATAAAATTAATCCTCAAAAATACAACTTGCCTAATAATTCTGCACTCCCTGTATACAAAACGTTGCTGCGAGCAGCCACAGTGAAGGGAAAGGTCTCAGTGCACACGTAACATAAACACAGTGCACACCATACATACATACACACACACCTAACAAAGCGGTAGCTAGGTGTAACCGCATGAAGATGCCGCAAGCTGCCTAGCACCAGCTCAGGCTGCTATCTGCGACAATCTCCAACCACTTGTTGCCCGCGGCAACCACAAGTGAGGCAACACACAAGCAGCCCTCACCTGTGGTTGAACAACCAAAAACAAACCGCAGGCAACTGCATGCGGTTAAGGAGTCACGGTCATGGCCGTGACACAGGGTTGATGTTCCTGGAGGAATACACCAAATGGAAAAGGACTTAGGAAAACTAGAGGAATGGTCAAAAATCTGGCCACTAAAATTTAATGTTGATAAGTGCAAGATAATGCACCTGGGGCGTAAAAACCCAAGAGCAGAATATAAAATCAGTGACACAGTCCTGACCTCAGTATCTGAGGAAAGGGATTTAGGGGTCATTATTTCAGAAGACTTAAAGGTAGGCAGACAATGTCATAGAGCAGCAAGAAATGCTAGCAGAATGCTTGGGTGTATAGGGAGAGGCATTACTAGTAGAAAGAGGGAGGTGCTCATGCGGCTCTACAGAGCACTAGTGAGACCTCATTTGGAGTATTGTGCGCAGTACTGGAGACCATATCTCCAGAAGGATATTGATACTTTGGAGAGAGTTCAGAGAAGAGCTACTAAACTGGTACATGGATTGCAGGATAAAACTTACCAGGAAAGATTAACCACTTCAGCCCCCCTAGCTTAAACACCCTGAAAGACCAGGCCACTTTTTACACTTCTGACCTACACTACTTTCACCGTTTATTGCTCGGTCATGCAACTTACCACCCAAATGAATTTTACCTCCTTTTCTTCTCACTAATAGAGCTTTCATTTGGTGGTATTTTATTGCTGCTGACATTTTTACTTTTTTTGTTATTAATCGAAATTTAACAATTTTTTTGCAAAAAAATGACATTTTTCACTTTCAGTTGTAAAATTTTGCAAAAAAACGAGATCCATATATAAATTTTGCTCTAAATTTATTGTTCTACATGTCTTTGATAAAAAAAAAATGTTTGGGTAAAAAAAAAATGGTTTGGGTAAAAGTTATAGCGTTTACAAACTATGGTACAAAAATGTGAATTTCCGCTTTTTGAAGCAGCTCTGACTTTCTGAGCACCTGTCATGTTTCCTGAGGTTCTACAATGCCCAGACAGTACAAACACCCCACAAATGACCATAAATAGGAAAGTACACACCCTAAGGTATTCGCTGATGGGCATAGTGAGTTCATAGAACTTTTTATTTTTTGTCACAAGTTAGCGGAAAATGATGATTTTTTTTTTCTTACAAAGTCTCATATTCCACTAACTTGTGACAAAAAATAAAAAGTTCTATGAACTCACTATGCCCATCACGAAATACCTTGGGGTCTCTTCTTTCCAAAATGGGGTCACTTGTGGGGTAGTTATACTGCCCTGGCATTCTAGGGGCCCAAATGTGTGGTAAGGAGTTTGAAATCAAATTCTGTAAAAAATGACCTGTGAAATCCGAAAGGTGCTCTTTGGAATATGGGCCCCTTTGCCCACCTAGGCTGCAAAAAAGTGTCACACATCTGGTATCTCTGTATTCAGGAGAAGTTGAGGAATGTGTTTTGGGGTGTCTTTTTACATATACCCATGTTGGGTGAGATAAATATCTTGGTCAAATGCCAACTTTGTATAAAAAAATGGGAAAAGTTGTCTTTTGCCAAGATATTTCTCTCACCCAGCATGGGTATATGTAAAATGACACCCCACAACACATTCCCCACCTTCTCCTGAGTACGGAGATACCAGATGTGTGACACTTTTTTGCAGCCTAGGTGGGCAAAGGGGCCCATATTCCAAAGAGCACCTTTCAGATTTCACTGGTCATTTTTTACAGAATTTGATTTCAAACTCCTTACCACACATTTGGGCCCCTAGAATGCCAGGGCAGTATAACTACCCCACAAGTGACCCCATTTTGGAAAGAAGACACCCCAAGGTATTCCGTGAGGGGCATGGCGAGTTCCTAGAATTTTTTATTTTTTGTCACAAGTTAGTGGAAAATGATGATTTTTTTTTTATTTTATTTTTTCATACAAAGTCTCATATTCCACTAACTTGTGACAAAAAATAAAAACATCCATGAACTCACTATGCCCATCAGCGAATACCTTGGGGTCTCTTCTTTCCAAAATGGGGTCACTTGTGGGGTAGTTATACTGCCCTGGCATTCTAGGGGCCCATATGTGTGGTAAGGAGTTTGAAATCAAATTCTGTAAAAAATGACCTGTGAAATCCGAAAGGTGCTCTTTGGAATGTGGGCCCCTTTGCCCACCTAGGCTGCAAAAAAGTGTCACACATGTGGTATCGCCGTATTCAGGAGAAGTTGGGGAATGTGTTTTGTGGTGTCATTTTACATATACCCATGCTGTGTGAGAGAAATATCTTGGCAAAAGACAACTTTTCCCATTTTTTTATACAAAGTTGGCATTTGACCAAGATATTTATCTCACCCAGCATGGGTATATGTAAAAAGACACCCCAAAACACATTCCTCAACTTCTCATGAATACAGAGATACCAGATGTGTGACACTTTTTTGCAGCCTAGGTGGGCAAAGGTGCCCAAATTCCTTTTAGGAGGGCATTTTTAGACATTTGGATACCAGACTTCTTCTCACGCTTTGGGGCCCCTAAAATGCCAGGGCAGTATAAATACCCCACATGTGACCCCATTTTGGAAAGAAGACACCCCAAGGTATTTAATGAGGGGCATGGCGAGTTCATAGAAAAAAAAAAATTTTGCCACAAGTTAGCGGAAATTGATTTTTTTGATTTTGTTCTCACAAAGTCTCCCTTTCCGCTAACTTGGGACAAAAATTTCAATCTTTCATGGACTCAATATGCCCCTCAGCGAATACCTTGGGGTGTCTTCTTTCCAAAATGGTGTTATTTGTGGGGTGTTTGTACTGCCCTGGCATTTGAGGGTCTCCGCAATCATTACATGTATGCCCAGCATTAGGAGTTTCTGCTATTCTCCTTATATTGAGCATACAGGTAATGAGATTTTTTTTTTCCGTTCAGCCTCTGGGCTGAAAGAAAAAAATGAACGGCACAGATTTCTTCATTCGCATCGATCAATGTGGATGAAAAAATCTCTGCCAAAAAAAGAAAAAGGAGGGGAAAGGCGTCTGCCAGGACATAGGAGCTCAGCCCAACATCCATACCCACTTAGCTCGTATGCCCTGGCAAACCCGATTTCTCCATTCACATCAATCGATGTGGATGAATAAATTATTGCCGGGATTTTTTTTTTTATATATACAAAGTGTTTGCCAAAGTATATGAACACCGCCACCTCCTCAGCTCATATGCCTCGGCAAACGTATCTTTTACTGCAGAGGAGAAATCTCGTCTTGCAGCGCCGCATACACCGACTTGCGTGTAATCTGACAGCAGCGCAATGCTTCTGTCCGAATGCACATCAGTGCTGCAGCTAGTCGATCGGTTGGTCCACCTGAAAGGTAAAAAAAACAAAACAAAAAAGAAAAAACCAGGCCGCAACGCAATAACTTTATTAACTTTAGAACAGAACATATTAACTTTTTTTTAACTTTTTTTAACTTTTTTACTTACCGGTAATTTTTTTTTTGTTTAGTTTTTTTTACCTTTATAGAACAAACCTCTCCTTCCCCATGGGACAATGTGCAAAGCGCAAATCGCCCAAAGATGTGGCAAAGTACGTTATGCACTTTATCCCAAGTGAAAGGAGAGGTTTGCAGCAGCTGTGAGTAAAAGGGCCCTAATAGCCCTGTGTGCCTGTCCTGTGAGATGCAATCCCTATGCTAGGTGTACCTGTGTGTGGTACTTCCGGAAACACTCACCAAAGCATAGGGCAGGGTGGTCAGGACAGTCAGGACAGAAATAGCGGGTGTCACGCCTTATTCCACTCCTGCTACAGACACGACATCTTTTTCGGGGTGACGGTTGGGTTGAGGTACCAGGAACGACACTGGGGAAATGTCGCTCGTGTAGACGGCTAACTACACTGGTGGATGGGGCCACGGAACCTCCTGGGTAAAGGAGGTTCTCGATGATCTCTTCCTGGAATTTGAGGAAGGATCCTGTTCTCCCAGCCTTACTGTAGAGAACAAAACTATTATACAGCGCCAATTGAATTAAATATACAGACACCTTCTTATACCAGCGTCTGGTTCTGCGGGAAACTAAATACGGAGACAACATCTGGTCATTGAAGTCCACCCCTCCCATGAGCGCATTATAGTCGTGGACACAGAGGGGCTTTTCAATGACACGGGTTGCTCGCTCAATTTGGATTGTCGTGTCTGCGTGAATGGAGGAGAGCATGTAAACGTCACGCTTGTCTCTCCATTTCACCGCGAGCAGTTCTTCGTTACACAAGGCAGCCCTCTCCCCCCTTGCAAGACGGGTGGTTACAAGCCTTTGCGGGAAGCCCACGCGACTAGTTCGCGCCGTGCCACAGGCGCAAATCCGTTCTAGAAACAAATGCCTAAAAAGGGCCACACTTGTGTAGAAATTGTCCACATAAAGATGGTACCCCTTGCCGAATAAGGGTGACACCAAGTCCCAGACTGTCTTCCCACTGCTCCCCAGGTAGTCAGGGCAACCGACCGGCTCCAGGGTCTGATCTTTTCCCTCATAGATCCGAAATTTGTGGGTATAGCCTGTGGCCCTTTCACAGAGCTTATACAATTTGACCCCATACCGGGCACGCTTGCTTGGGATGTATTGTTTGAAGCCAAGGCGCCCGGTAAAATGTATTAGGGACTCGTCTACGCAGATGTTTTGCTCGGGGGTATACAAATCTGCAAATTTCTGGTTGAAATGGTCTATGAGGGGCCGAATTTTGTGGAGCCGGTCAAAAGCTGGGTGGCCTCTGGGACGGGAGGTGGTGTTGTCGCTAAAATGCAGGAAACAGAGGATGGCCTCAAATCGTGCCGTGGACATAGCAGCAGAGAACATGGGCATGTGATGAATCGGGTTCGTGGACCAATATGACCGCAATTCATGCTTTTTTGTCAGGCCCATGTTGAGGAGAAGGCCCAAAAAAATTTTAAGTTCGGAAACTTGGACTGGTTTCCACCGGAAAGGCTGGGCATAAAAGCTTCCCGGGTTGGCGGATATAAATTGTGTGGCATACCGGTTTGTCTCTGCCACGACTAAGTCCAAGAGCTCCGCAGTCAAGAACAGCTCAAAAAATCCCAGGGCCGAACCGATTTGAGCCGTCTCAACCCGAACTCCAGACTGGGCGGTGAAAGGGGGAACTAATGGTGCGGCTGAAGTTGGTGACTGCCAATCAGGGTTTGCCAGCACCTCAGGGATTCTAGGGGCTCTACGGGCCTGTCTGTGCGGTGGCTGCGACGGGGTAACTACTGCACGTGCCACCGTACCAGCTTCAACTGCCCTTCTGGTGCTCGCCACGTCACCATGTTGTACGGCAGTGCTGGTACTAGGTCCAGGGAGGGCTGCGCTGCTGGTGTATGCCTCACCACGTGATCCGGCAGCGACAGCCCCACTCTGCTGCTCTTGAAGCGGATCCTGCATAACCTGTGGTCTAGCGACACGGGGCCGGGTACGCCTGGTGCTGCCAGGGACCTCAACCTCCTCGTCCGAACTTTGGGTCAGAGAGCCACTGCTTTCTACAGGTTCATATTCTGACCCGCTAGATTAATCAGATGAGGGTTCCCACTCCTCATCCGACTGGGTCAGAATCCTGTAGGCCTCTTCAGAAGAATACCCCCTGTTTGACATTTTGGACTACTAAATTTAGGGGTATTCCCTGAGACTACCCAAGAAAAAAAGCAAGCCTGTCTTACAAAGGGGAGGCTAGCGAAGTACCGGAGGCCGCTGCGGTTGATAAAAAATATCAAAACTGATTTTTTTTACCGCCGCAGTGCGTGTAAAATGAATGTGCAGTGATCAAAAAATATATATTTTTTGTCACTGCGGTGGGGCGGGCGTGGGTGAACGCACGTGTGGGCGACCGATCAGGCCTGATCGGGCAAACACTGCGTTTTGGGTGGAGGGCGAGCTAAGGTGACACTAATACTATTATAGAAAATTACCAATTAATTAGATTATTTAGAAGATTCCTTATTACTTAGATTTGTAACATATTCATTTATTAATTTAGTGACTTTTAAAATTACCTTTATTAATCGACGTGCGGGTATAGGTATGTATATACCAACAGACAATGCTACAATTCAAAAGAATTATATACAGTATAAGTTACTTTTGACTGGGGAGTAGCAACCCCTCAACATACATTAGTGACACACAGATAGTCTAGATACTTGGTAGTTCGAGAAATGAAGACATGTACTGCGGTAGGGCAGGGCAGACAATTGCTTACCCTAGATGCCCTAACGTCTGTTCAGCCCAGGGTCGCCCCCTGATGGTGGGAGTTCCCTGTCCCCGAACCTAGGGCTAACGAATCCCTAGATTGACCCTATCCAGGGAAAAAGTATTGGATACACAAAAACAGTTAAAAAAGGCCCATAAAGCCGCAAGTGGAAGGTGTTCCAAAGATATGGAATAGCCACCTGCCCACTCGGGGCATACACTGGAATTAATCAGGATATGAGGAGAGGAGAGAGGGGATAGATTTATAAGATAGCACACAATCCTCTCACTATAACAATAACACGTACGTTTTCATATGCCCATCCTAATACAAAAACCTCGACGCGTTTCACCTGAAACGAGGCAGGTTCATCAGGAGGTAGATAGGTACTTGGACATAGTCCAGGGATGGTACAAACAAAACCTGAGACTAAAAAATATGATAATAAATGTGGGTCTATACTTAGCTATAGATGCTTCAGAGAGACGGGGAAGTAGAAGCTCAATGGCTACCAGGCGGCAAGATAAGCCCCCATCACAGGATACCTAGAATGGTGTAATAAGGTACAAGTGGTAAGTTACATCTCATATAATAAAGTAAAGTGGAGGTGGTCACAGCTTCAAAGTCGCAGAGTCAAAGTTCTTAAAACAGGAAGGACTTACATGATAGTGATACTGGCAATGTTACCCCCCTCTTAGCTAGCCTGCTCAGAGGTCCAGGAGACTTGCTGATTTGAAAAGGCCACTATTTATGGAGCAGGTTCAGAGCATCCGGACGCCGGTAAATCGACTTCCGGTTTCCGGAACGCACATTGGAACGTATCGGGACTTCCGGCCTAGGTCACTTCCGGTGCCATGGAACGCATCGTGAACCGCAAAGGGCGCGATGCCAGCACCGGAAGGATACAGATGAGTATCATGCTATTGGTGGGAGAAGGGAAGAAACAAATGATAATAATACGAGCCCTATAGTGATAAACATCGCCATCAATGCCGGTAATTGATTTCCGGCATTAAGGGCGCACCATGGACCGCATCGAAACTTCCGGCTTATGTCACTTCCGGCACCGTGGAACGCATCATGAGCCGCATAGGGCTTGATGCCGGTGCCGGAAGGATATATATAGATGTAAGACTTGGGAGAGGATTAAGAAATAAATCATGTGACGACCATGATTATAGTTATCGCCACCAACGCTGCATATAACCAAAAAACCATTTTATTCTTTATTATGGACACCAACCAGTCTAGGCAAAAAGTGGATATAACTCACTGACTTAGTGGGGGGCGCTGCTAACCCTTAGGTAACCACCTCCCCCAAATAAAAAGAGAAAGACATAAAACCACCAATGAATTAGTGATATATATTGATTAGAAGACGTATGTAGCATTACAGACCAAACTGCCGCTCAAATCAAATTGATAAATTGTTTGAAGGTGCCTGGTCATAATAAAAGATATAAGGAGTTGATTATATTACCCCCTTAAACTAGATGTGGTGCTTTCCGCACTGATCAGCATAGTTTCTTAGGGTAACATACCCTTGATACCAACAATGAATTTACTTCAGGACTAAAAGAGAGCAGGGAGGATTTCTAGATAAAACACGCGAAATTAAGTCTCTCATTGAGACCGAGGGGGGACTGGGATTGGAAACGATAAATCCATGAGGACTCTTTTTGAAGAATCCTTCTATCCCAGTCCCCCCCCCTCTCCGGGAAAGGGACCACCTCCAAAACTGAAAAACGAACCGAACTCAGATCACCCCTATGGCAGCTATTAACATGATGGGCCACAGGGGTATCCTTGGATTTCCTAATATCATTTAGATGCTCACACATCCTTCTTCGTAGCTCCCTTTTAGTCTTGCCAATGTAGTCAAGCGGACAACTACATTGGCAGATGTAAACGACCCCTTTGGTCTTGCAATTTGCAAAGTCGCGGATGGTAAAAGGCCGTTGGGTCACGGAGCAGATAATTGTTTTTGAAGGATTGATGAAATTGCAGGCTTTACATGATCCACATTTAAAGACTCCGAGAGGCCTACGATCCAGCCAAGTGCCCTTCCTCTTAGGGCCCTCATAGTGACTATGCACTAGGCGATCTCGTAGGCTTCTTCCTTTACGGTAGGTAATCTGAGGATAATTCTTGATTACCTGAGTTAGGTCAGGGTCCATGGTTAGGATTGCCCAATGCCTTCTCAGTATGGATACTACCTCTCGGTTCCCAGAATCAAAGGTAGAGATCAGGCGTACGAGATTCCCACCAGTATCCTTTTGTCTGGGTATTAAAAGCTCATCTCTCCTCCTTGATTCTGCGAACTGGAAAGAATCCCTCAAGATCTTTGAAGGGTATCCCCTCTCGTTTAGTCTTTCTCTAAGTTTACCTGCCTCTTGATAGAAATTACCTCCTGACGAACAATTCCTGCGAACCCGCAGGTATTGTCCCCTAGGGATCCCCTTTTTGACGGCGGTAGGGTGGTGGCTCTCCCAGTGAAGGATGCTATTGGTGGCTGTGGGCTTTCTAAAAACAGATGTGTTAAGAATGCCCTCTGTTTTTGTGACCACAACGTCCAGAAAGGTGATCCGTTCTAGATGGGTTTCACAGGTAAATCTTAGACCGAACTCATTGAGATTGAGGGAGTCAACAAAATTATGGAAAGTTGTAATAGTCCCCTCCCAGATCAGAAAAACATCGTCGATGTAGCGAGTCCAAAAGGAGATGTTCTCGCTCCACCACGGATGTTGATCGGGAAAAATGACACTGTCCTCCCACCAGCCCAGGAGGAGATTCGCATAGGTGGGGGCACAGGAATTCCCCATTGCGGTCCCCCTGAGCTGGTGGTAGAAGGAGCCATTAAACAAAAAATAATTATGCGTGAGGGTGTATTCCAAAAGTTTTAGGATAAAGGCATTGTGTGCACCAAACTGGGTTCCTCGAGAGTTAAGGAAATAATTTACGGCTTCTATTCCTTTGTTGTGTGGAATCGAGGTATAAAGCGATTCCACATCAACGCTTGCTAGGATGCTGTTAGAATTTACTGTGAGGGTTTCGATTTTGCGAAGGAAGTCCATTGTGTCGCGGGTGAAAGATGGTAGACTCGAGACGAAATCACGAAGGACCTTATCAAGGTAAATTCCGCTATGATGTGTTAATGAGTCAATACCCGACACAATGGGACGCCCTTTTAGAGGATGTAGCCCCTTATGGATCTTAGGCAAACAATAAAAGGTAGCTGTTTGAGGATTTTTTGGAAAGAGGAAATCAAACTCAGTTTTACTAATGACACCTTGTTGTAGGCCCTGACTGAGAACTCCCAGAAGATCTATACGGAAAGAGTCAGTAGGGTCCGCGGCCATTTTTCTATAGTTGTTTTTATCATTCAATAATGATAAGCACATTGATTGGTATTTATGATGGTCCATCAGTACCAGATTGCCACCCTTGTCCGACTGTTTAATAATTAGCTCCTTATTATTTTCCAGGTTTTTCAAAGCCTGGAACTCAGATGTTGAAAGATTAGAGTAAAGAGGAACATCCTGTAATTTTTCAATGTCTTGGATGACAAGGCGCAGAAAGATCTCGATGTGTTCAGTGCTGACCGGGGGTGGCAGTCTGGTACTCCGTGGCCGTAGTTCCGTAAAAGGACCTTTACCCGCGACCCTAGTTCCTTCATCCCAGAGCTCCATTAGATTTTGGAAGTCGGGGAAATCCTCTGAGCTGATACCTAGATCCAAACAAGTTTTTTTGTCACAGTTCTTAAAAAATTTGTGCCATTTTAATTTCCTAGCAAATAAATTGAGGTCTTTTACCCAGGTAAATGTATCATGTTTTGTTGTCGGTACGAATGATAGCCCTTTCTGAAGTAGGCTAATCTCCGCCGTGGTCAAATTATATTCTGAAAGATTTATTACCTGTAATTGATCCGTTAATTGTTTCGACTGCGGTCCCTTAATTGGTACGAGGCCTGGCCCTTGGCTAAAAAAGAGGAGGAAGATGATGAAGAAGATGCAGCCGGGTTGAGATCTACAGTAGGGACTGTGGCAACAATATTGTTTTGAGGTAAGCCTTGATAAGGGGTGAACTGAGATTGGTTCTCCATTTGTGTATGACTCTGGGGTCCTGATGGTCCTGGCATTTTTTTGCCATAACCACGCCCCCCCCAGTAGTTGCCTCTCTGTCCCCTTGTTCCTCTCCATCTCTGACCCGACCCTCTCGTTCTCGAATAACGACCTCCTCTAATGGTTCCTCTCGTCTGGGAATAACCAGTAATTTCGGAGTCAGAAAAATCCTGATCAGACGATGATATTTCTGAATCAGTTACTGGGTTTTTGGTATTCACAAAGGTATAAGCTTTATTATCCCTAAATTCGCCCAGGTCTTTAATAAATTGACGATGCTTTCTCTCCTTGATGAGGTTCTGGAACCTTTCAACAGCTGATTGCAGAGAAGATTCCCTTTTATCAAAATCGGGGTCTGCTTTCAGTTTCAACGCTGACTCAATGAGTCCCTTGAGTTTCAATGTCGTGCTTTCAAAAATCTGTTTTTCCTCATCAAGGAGAAGGGCCATCAACTTCAAAGAGCTGTTGGTGATCTCCTGTTCCCACTTAGATACGAACTCTGGAGATTGGACCCGTTCTGCGGGTCTAAGGGGGATACGCAGGCCTCTTGGTACTATCTTATGCTCCAAATAATTTTCAAAAGACTTTATTTCCCACCACGACTTTATGTTGTCCTTGTATCCCTGATACAGATCTTTAAAGACAATTTTACAGCTGGTCGACGAAGTCAGTCCAGCAACCTCCCTGTCTGAAAAAATATATCCTTGACCTCATTGATAAGATCCTCAGTAAAAACCGTACCCATCAAGAAACTGGCCATACTTAGTATCAAACAAAATTACCAATTAATTAGATTATTTAGAAGATTCCTTATCACTTAGATTTGTAACATATTCATTTATTAATTTAGTGACTTTTAAAATTACCTTTATTAATCGACGTGCGGGTATAGGTATGTATATACCAACAGACAATGCTACAATTCAAAAGAATTATATATAAGTTACTTTTGACTGGGGAGTAGCAACCCCTCAACATACATTAGTGACACACAGATAGTCTAGATACTTGGTAGTTCGAGGAATGAAGACATGTACTGCGGTAGGGCAGGGCAGACAATTGCTTACCCTAGATGCCCTAACGTCTGCTCAGCCCAGGGTCGCCCCCTGATGGTGGGAGTTCCCTGTCCCCGAACCTAGGGCTAACGATTCCCTAGATTGACCCTATCCAGGGAAAAAGTATTGGATACACAAAAACAGTTAAAAAAGGCCCATAAAGCCGCAAGTGGAAGGTGTTCCAAAGATATGGAATAGCCACCTGCCCACTCGGGGCATACACTGGAATTAATCAGGATATGAGGAGAGGAGAGAGGGGATAGATTTATAAGATAGCACACAATCCTCTCACTATAACAATAACACGTACGTTTTCATATGCCCATCCTAATACAAAAACCTCGACGCGTTTCACCTGAAACGAGGCAGGTTCATCAGGAGGTAGATAGGTACTTGGACATAGTCCAGGGATGGTACAAACAAAACCTGAGACTAAAAAATATGATAATAAATGTGGGTCTATACTTAGCTATAGATGCTTCAGAGAGACGGGGAAGTAGAAGCTCAATGGCTACCAGGCGGCAAGATAAGCCCCATCACAGGATACCTAGAATGGTGTAATAAGGTACAAGTGGTAAGTTACATCTCATATAATAAAGTAAAGTGGAGGTGGTCACAGCTTCAAAGTCGCAGAGTCAAAGTTCTTAAAACAGGAAGGACTTACATGATAGTGATACTGGCAATGTTACCCCCCTCTTAGCTAGCCTGCTCAGAGGTCCAGGAGACTTGCTGATTTGAAAAGGCCACTATTTATGGAGCAGGTTCAGAGCGTCCGGACGCCGGTAAATCGACTTCCGGTTTCCGGAACGCACATTGGAACGCATCGGGACTTCCGGCCTAGGTCACTTCCGGTGCCGTGGAACGCATCGTGAACCGCAAAGGGCGCGATGCCAGCACCGGAAGGATACAGATGAGTATCATGCTATTGGTGGGAGAAGGGAAGAAACAAATGATAATAATACGAGCCCTATAGTGATAAACATCGCCATCAATGCCGGTAATTGATTTCCGGCATTAAGGGCGCAACATGGACCGCATCGAAACTTCCGGCTTATGTCACTTCCGGCACTGTGGAACGCATCATGAGCCGCATAGGGCTTGATGCCGGTGCCGGAAGGATATATATAGATGTAAGACTTGGGAGAGGATTAAGAAATAAATCATGTGACGACCATGATTATAGTTATCGCCACCAACGCTGCATATAACCAAAAAACCATTTTATTCTTTATTATGGACACCAACCAGTCTAGGCAAAAAGTGGATATAACTCACTGACTTAGTGGGGGGCGCTGCTAACCCTTAGGTAACCACCTCCCCCAAATAAAAAGAGAAAGACATAAAACCACCAATGAATTAGTGATATATATTGATTAGAAGACGTATGTAGCATTACAGACCAAACTGCCGCTCAAATCAAATTGATAAATTGTTTGAAGGTGCCTGGTCATAATAAAAGATATAAGGAGTTGATTATATTACCCCCTTAAACTAGATGTGGTGCTTTCCGCACTGATCAGCATAGTTTCTTAGGGTAACATACCCTTGATACCAACAATGAATTTACTTCGAGTAGTCAGGACTAAAAGAGAGCAGGGAGGATTTCTAGATAAAACACGCGAAATTAAGTCTCTCATTGAGACCGAGGGGGGACTGGGATTGGAAACGATAAATCCATGAGGACTCTTTTTGAAGAATCCTTCTATCCCAGTCCCCCCCCCTCTCCGGGAAAGGGACCACCTCCAAAACTGAAAAACGAACCGAACTCAGATCACCCCTATGGCAACTATTAACATGATGGGCCACAGGGGTATCCTTGGATTTCCTAATATCATTTAGATGCTCACACATCCTTCTTCGTAGCTCCCTTTTAGTCTTGCCAATGTAGTCAAGCGGACAACTACATTGGCAGATGTAAACGACCCCTTTGGTCTTGCAATTTGCAAAGTCGCGGATGGTAAAAGGCCGTTGGGTCACGGAGCAGATAATTGTTTTTGAAGGATTGATGAAATTGCAGGCTTTACATGATCCACATTTAAAGACTCCGAGAGGCCTACGATCCAGCCAAGTGCCCTTCCTCTTAGGGCCCTCATAGTGACTATGCACTAGGCGATCTCGTAGGCTTCTTCCTTTACGGTAGGTAATCTGAGGATAATTCTTGATTACCTGAGTTAGGTCAGTGTCCATGGTTAGGATTGCCCAATGCCTTCTCAGTATGGATACTACCTCTCGGTTCCCAGAATCAAAGGTAGAGATCAGGCGTATGAGATTCCCACCAGTATCCTTTTGTCTGGGTATTAAAAGCTCTTCTCTCCTCCTTGATTCTGCGAACTGGAAAGAATCCCTCAAGATCTTTGAAGGGTATCCCCTCTCGTTTAGTCTTTCTCTAAGTTTACCTGCCTCTTGATAGAAATTACCTCCTGACAAACAATTCCTGCGAACCCGCAGGTATTGTCCCCTAGGGATCCCCTTTTTGACGGCGGTAGGGTGGTGGCTCTCCCAGTGAAGGATGCTATTGGTGGCTGTGGGCTTTCTAAAAACAGATGTGTTAAGAATGCCCTCTGTTTTTGTGACCACAACGTCCAGAAAGGTGATCCGTTCTAGATGGGTTTCACAGGTAAATCTTAGACCGAACTCATTGAGATTGAGGGAGTCAACAAAATTATGGAAAGTTGTAATAGTCCCCTCCCAGATCAGAAAAACATCGTCGATGTAGCGAGTCCAAAAGGAGATGTTCTCGCTCCACCACGGATGTTGATCGGGAAAAATTACACTGTCCTCCCACCAGCCCAGGAGGCATCTAGGGTAAGCAATTGTCTGCCCTGCCCTACCGCAGTACATGTCTTCATTCCTCGAACTACCAAGTATCTAGACTATCTGTGTGTCACTAATGTATGTTGAGGGGTTGCTACTCCCCAGTCAAAAGTAACTTATATATAATTCTTTTGAATTGTAGCATTGTCTGTTGGTATATACATACCTATACCCGCACGTCGATTAATAAAGGTAATTTTAAAAGTCACTAAATTAATAAATGAATATAATACTATTATAGATCTGACCGTGATCAGTTTTGATCACTTACAGATACTATAAAAGTACAAATGCTGATTAGCGATACGCTAAACAGCGAATAAGTGACTGCGGTGCGGTGGGCTGGGCGCTAACTCACGCTAAACTACCTAACCAAGGGGCCTAAACTATCCTAAAACCTAACAGCCAATACTAGTGGAAAAAAAAAGTGACAGTTTACACTGATCACTTTTTTTCCTTTCAATAGTGATTGACAGGGGCGATCAAAGGGGTGATCAAAGGGTTAATTGGGGTGCAGGGGGGTGATCTGGGGCTAAGGTGTAGTGTTTGGTGTACTCACAGTTCAGTCTGCTCCTCTGCTGGATCCAACCGACGAAAAGGACCAGCAGAGGAGCAGACAAGCCATATAACAGATCATATTTACTAATATGATCTGTTATATGACTTGTGATTGGATTTTTTGAAAATCGCCAGCCTGCCAGCCAATGATCGTTGCTGGCAGGCTGGTGAGGAACTTGTTCTTTTAATTTTGCCGGCCCGCGATGCGCATGCGCGGGCCGGCTTTGAGCGAAATCTCGCGTCTCGCGAGATGACGCGTATATGCGTGATTGTGCGCAGCGCTGCCACCTCCGGAACGCGAATCTGCGTTAGGCGGTCCGGAGGTGGTTAAAGGACCTTAACATGTATAGCTTGGAAGAAAGACGAGACAGAGGGGATATGAGAGAAACTGCTAAATACATAAATGGAATCAACAAGGTAAAAGAAAAAAGAATATTTAAAAGAAGAAAAACTGCTACAAGAGGACATAGTTTTAAATTAGAGGGGCAAAGGTTTAAAAGTAATATCAGGAAGTATTACTTTACTGAGAGAGTAGTGGATGCATGGAATAGCCTTCCTGCAGAAGTGGTAGCTGCAAATACAGTGAAGGGGTTTAAGCATGCATGGGATAGGCATAAGGCCATCCTTCATATAAGATAGGGCCGGGGGCTATCCATAGTATTCAGTATATTGGGCAGACTAGATGGGCCAAATGGTTCTTATCTGCCGACACATTCTATGTTTCTATGTTTCTATGAGAGAGATTATAACTGGGTCTTTGCCTATTTCATCAGAGGTATGTAATTTGCTTTATATAGGAGATTAGTGGTATTGATTTCTATCCCTAAATATGTTATCTGGTATGTTTGCCATTTAAATGGGAAGTGTTTCTTGAGAGCCTCTATGCTCCTTGGGGGTAGGGTGATATTGAGGGCTTCCGATTTATGATAATTGACTTTGAAGTTAGAAACTGTGGCAAAACGTTCAAACAAATCCATGATATGTGGGAACGCTTTCCGTGGATTTGATAAAAGTATCAAGAGGTCGTCTGCAAACGCTGGACATTTATGGGTCTGGTTCCCTACACTTACAGTTGAGCGGACACCTGGATGTTCGGGTTCGACGGGTTCGGCCGAACTTCAGAAAAAAAAGGTTGGGGTTCGGGACCCGAACTTGACTCCAAACCCGAACCCCATTGAAGTCAATGGGGACCCGAACTTTTGAGCACTAAAATGGCTGTACAAATGACATGGAAAGGGCTAAAGGGCTGCAAATGCCAGCAAAATGTGGTTAAGACCATGACAAGTGCTCTGCAAACAAATGTGGATAGGGAAATTACTTTAAATAACATAAAATACGTGAAAATCAAAAATAATAATCTTGATTTAGGAGGACGAGGTCCATATGGAGTAGAGGGTTGAGGAGGCGGTGGATGTGGCGGTGTAGGTGGAAGCGGCGATGGAGGAGGAGGTAGCCTACACTGCTTTTTGGTTTTAAATGTATTTTTATTTTTTTAAATTAGGGTACACCCCAAAACATTGAGAAATATAACCTGTAATAACCCCCTCCAGTCGTGCTAAACACGCGTTCAGACAATACACTGGCTGCAAGGCAGGCCCGCACCTCCAAGGCATAAAGGGCAAGAGACCCAGAAGTTGCAGGGGGCAGACCCATCAGTCAGTTTGTGTAGGTGTTTACGAACATACTGCCCCAACATGTTGCACGCCTCCGTGATGTTTACGATCCAATTGGATATCTGCTCTATCAACTTTCGATGTTCTTTTCTGCGTCTACCATGTTGATCACGGTGAGTGGCGAATCAGGGTTCCACGCCGGAGAGGGAGCGTGAGAAAGAGAGACCACATCCAAGGGAGATCAATGGATGAAATTTTATTGTGATCGAGAAGAAATGTGGGAGAAGCTAGTAAAATGAAAGAATTGAAGGAAAGGAGGGGGCACATGGCAATTACCCACTCCCGACTCTGGGATGTAGTGGCAATAAATAACAATACAGGACTCTTAAGATGCCCTGTTATTGGAATGATTAATAAAAAATTGATAGGGAATGTCACTGGGGTATTTAGGATTGGATTGGAAACGTTAGACAGGAGAGGCCCTGCTGCCTCTTTGTTGACTCTAGATAACTTCTCCCTGTGACATCCACGATCCATTTGGATATCTTCTCTATCAACTTTCGATGTTCTTTTCTGTGCCTACCATGTTGATCACGGTTAGCGGCGAATCAGGGTTCCACACCGGAGAGGGAGCGTGAGAAAGGGAGTCCTCATCCAAGGGAGGTCAATGGCTGCAATGGGATGGAGCAGAAAAGTGGAACAAGTTATTAAAGCAGAAGGATCGAATGAAAGGGCCAATTAAAGACGAATTTTTGAAATTTAAGTCCCTGTCACTTATGCAGAGCAGGGGTTTTTCATCGCCAGAATTGGGTTATTGTCACCCACCAATGGAACAGAGTATTTTAAAAAATTTCGGTCCCTGTCAACTATGCAGAGCAGGGGTTTATTCACGGCAAAAATTGTAAAATGTCACCCAAGAATGTAACAGAAAAATGTGTGAAATTTATTAACCTGTCAACTAGGTAGAGCAGGGGTATATCACAGCCAAAAATTGGTGAATTTCACACGAAAATGTAACAGACAAATTAGTGAAATTTTTACCTGTCAAAAAACTTGATTTATGAGGTAGAGGCCCATATGGAGTAAGAGTTTGAGGAGGCGGTAGACGTAGCGGTGTAGGTGGAAGCGGCGGTGGAGGAGGACGAGATAGCCAACACTGGTTTTTGGTTTTAATTTTTATTTTAAATTTTTATTAGGGTACTCTCCAAAAGAGTGTGAAATATCCAAAATACAAGAATGAGCAATTTTGCTGTAGTATAACAATGGCTGGTTAAGGCCGGCATACATGTCTATTCTGCACAAGGTACTGACAAGTCCTGAGGGATCCATGCCTGGTTAATTTTAATGAACATAAGCTTGTCCACAATGGCTGTGGACAGGCGGCTACGCTTGTCTGTGATGACGCCCCCTGCCGTGCTAAACACACCTTCAAATAAAACACTGGCTGCAGGGCAGGCCAGCACCTCCAAGGCGTAAAGGGCAAGCTCAGGCCATGTGCCCAATTTGGAGACCCAGAAGTTGAAGGGGGCAGACCCGTCATTCAGTACGTGCAGGCGTGTGCACACATACTGCTCCAGCATGTTGCTGAAATGCTGCCTCCTGCTAAGACGTTCCATATCAGCTGGTGGTGCTGGTTGTTGTGGCGTGCTGACAAAGCTTTTCCACATTTCGGCCATGCTAACCCTGCCTTCTGAGGTGCTGGCGGTGCTCCAGCTGCGTTGGCGACCTCTTCCTCCTCCTCTGCCTTCGCCTTGTGCTTCCACTGTGCCCCCACTATCAGGTGGGAATGCTACCAGCAGCGCATCTACCAGCGTGCGCTTGTACTCGCGCATCTTACGATCACGCTCCAGTGAGGGAATTAAGGAAGGTTCGTTGTCCTTGTAACGGGGATCCAGCAACGTGGCCACCCAGTAATCAGCACAAGTTAGAATGTGGGCAAATCGGCGGTCGTTGCAGAGACACTGCAGCATGTAATCGCTCATGTGTGCCAGGCTGCCCAAAGGCAACGAAAAGCTGTCCTCTGTGGGAGGTGTATCGTCTGCGTCTTCTGTATCACCCCAGCCACGCATCAGTGATGGCCATGAGCTGGTCTGGGTGCCACCCTGCTGTGAATATGTTTCCTCCTCCTCCATCTCCTCCTCCTCATCCTCCACCTCGTCATCCTCCAGAACTGTTCCCTGGCTGGATAATTGCGTACCTGGCATTTGTAGGTGCAGGAACCCAACCTCAGAGCCACTTGTGAATGACTGTCCAGAAACCCTACGAAATGATCCCTCTTCCTCCTCCTCCTCCTGTGCCACATCCTCTTCCATCATCGCCAGCAGCTTTTTTCAAGGAAGCATAGAAATGGGATAGTAACGCTGAGAACTGTGTTATCGCCACTGGCCATGTTGGTGGAGTACTCAAAACAGTGCAACAAGGAACACAGGTCTCGCATGGAGGCCCAGTCATTGGTGGTGAAGTGGTGCTGTTCCGCAGAGCGATTTACCCATGCATGCTGCAGCTGAAACTCCACTATCGCCTGCTGCTGCTCGCACAGTCTGGCCAGCATGTGCAAGGTGGAGTTCCACCTTGTGGGCACGTCGCATATGAGGCGGTGAGCGGGAAGGCCGAAGTTACGCTGCAGCGCTGACAGGCGAGCAGCAGGAGGGTGAGAACGCTGAAAGCGCGCACAGACGGCCCGCACTTTATGCAGCAGTGATGACATATCGGGGTAATTTTTAAGGAATCTCTGCACCAACAAATTCAGCACATGTGCAAGACAAGGGATGTGCGTCAAACCGGCTAGTCCCAGAGCTGCTACGAGATTTCGCCCATTATCGCACACCACCAGGCCGGGCTTGAGGCTCACTGGCACCAACCACTCATCGGTCTGCTGTTCAAGGCCCGTCCACAGCTCCTGCGCGGTGTAGGGTTTTTCCCCCCAAACAGATAAGTTTTAAAACTGCCTGCTGTCGTTTACCCCTGGCTGTGCTGAAGTTGGTGGTGAAGGTGTTACGCTGACCGGATGAGGAGCTGGTAGAGGATGAGGAAGCGGAGTAGGAGGAGGAAGCAACAGGAGGCAAACTGAAGCGCTCTGCAATCCTCGGTGGTGGAAGGACATGCGCCAAACTGCTATCCGCCTCAGGCCCAGCCGCCACTGCATTTACCCAGTGTGCTGTTAGGGAGATATAACGTCCCTGACCGTCCTTACTGATCCACGTATCCATAGTGAGGTCACAGACCCCCCTACCCATCCGCGATCCCTGGCCCTGAATGCCAGCATTTCAAAATTACTGGCCTTCTAAATGCTGTAATTCCGTCTGGTGGAGACTGAAAGTTTTAAAAGCCTTATGGCGGTGGCGGTCCCAAAGTACGTCGTGCCCAGCCGCCAGTACTTTTCCAGGTGAGCCATCCCTTCCCTGCACAACCAATTAGGGGACAAAATCAGGTGTGCAATACGCAATGCCATCTGTGGCCATTATGGAAGCGCTCACTAGTATTCAAGGGGCAGGGGAGTGAAGCACTGTGAGCGCTGTACTTACCCCTCCTCCTGCTCACTCTTCTCAGGTCCTGCACTGCTGTGTCCTGGCTGCCTGCAGCATCAGGACATACAGAGCACCCTATGACCTGATGCTGGAGGTAGTCAGGTGAATGTGCAGCGCAGGCCCCGAGAAGAGAGCTGAGGAGACCGCCGGACCTGGAGAGTGGCAGCAGAGGTAAGGTAATTAATTTATTTTACTGTTTGATCTGAGGTCTGATATGAGGGTTCTGAGAGGTCTAATGGGGGCTTGAAGTTCTGATTGAAGGTGTGATTGGGGGGTCTTGAGGTCTAATGGGGGTCTGATTAGGGGTCTGGAGGTCTAATGGTGGTCTGATTGGGTTTCTGGAGGTCTAATGGGGGTCTTATTGAGGGTTTGGAGGTCTAATAGGGATCTGATTGGCAGTCTGGAGGACTAATAAGGGTCAGATATATATGGGGGTTTGGAGGTCTAGTAGGGGTCTGGAGGTCTAATGGGGGTCTGTAGGTCTGATATGGGGATCTGGAGGTCTGGCAGTCTGCAGTTAAAGCACATCTTGTGCATTTCATTTCAAATCCATTGTGGTGGTGTATAGAGCCAAAAATGTTAGAATTGTGTCGATGTCCCAATATTTATGGACCTGACTGTATATATATTGTCAGTCTGTGGAGAGTGTTATCTGAGAACAGAGACCTGCAAAGGTTCTTAGTGGTCTCAGCCAGGTAGGCTGAGGGACCACAAGGCTAGGTGACAGCCTGAAGTTTGGGGGACGTTGTGATGCCTGTGGAACAAGGGTCACAAGGCGAGAGTCGGGAGGACTACTGGGCCACACTCCCCCATAAATGTACTGGACTTGTTACAGCCTGGAGGCTGCGGGACTGTTAGGCTGAGAAAGCCGCATGTGATTACCGTGTGTGAATGGTGCTTTAGGTTAGTCAGGTATATGATTCTGTTTAGGTAGAGCCCAGGCGGGCAAGGTGTTTATTTTGGATTTGTTTGTTTGTTTTGCTGACGTGCCACAATAAAGCACTTTTGGCACCTAAATCCTGGTGTCCTGAAGAAATATCTGTGAGCCTGACCCCTGAAAGAGAGCAACCCCTCTTTTCCCCCCTCTTATTATATTTTCCCTATAATAAACCTTATGGCATTCAGGCCACATTCATTCATACATTTTTCCCAATCATCTAGATCCTGTTGATCATCTGAACGTAATGGTAATTGTAAGCCTTTCAGGAATTTTCTTCTTAGTTACATATTTCACAAGGGCTATTACATCCCAGGTGGTTTTCACCTCCTCAATCATGAGCTTTTCCGGCTCTAAGAATATCCCCTTAAGGTCATTAGTTTTTTTTTTGTTTCATAATCACTTAAAATTTCCTCCAAAATCAAAATTGTCCATAGTTGAACACAATTTGGACAACCCACAACAAAAGTAAAGCAAATAAAACAAAGTTCCAAATTGTTGTTCCTACTATGAGAGCTAGTTTCAAGTGATGTAGGTCCTGTTCACACCAAGTTCCAGAAAGAGAAAAAGAAGTTGCGCTGCTCTCAGTCTCCAGAAACAGACTCAACCAATCGACCAATCAAAAAGGCCTGGAGAGTTCTCTAAGGTAGTCAACTGGTTAAAATAGTGTGATCTCAAAAACATCTCCGCTCCTAGATCCTGTATCCAGCCAGAGAAAAGGACCAAGGAATAGTGAAGCACCGCAACTAAATAAAAATACCCAGCATCTATTGTACTTGCAACATTTCTTAATAAAAATTGCATATAACATTAAAACAAGTCTCCCGTCATGTGCCCGACCCGGGTTTCACCTCTGGTTCGTCAGTTGTATACACTCAGAGGCATAAAATTGAAGGATAGCTTACTTGTGAACACTTTAAGGTTGTCTACATGCTGGAGTGTCCTTGTGGACTCAAGTATGTAGGACGGACCATGAGAAAGTTAAAAACTAGGATAGAGGAACACATCCAAGATATTAAGAAAGGCTTGTAGTCACATAGAATCCAGAGCACCTGATTTTTACTGGATTGGAGCAAGTTAAATATAAATGGCGAGCAGAGGATACGGTGGCCAAGGTTAACTGACAGGAGGTAGAGTGGATATACAAGTTAGACACTTGACATTACAACCGCATGGACTAAATATTGAGTTCCTTCTGAAATTATGTATAGTGTAATGTATTTAAGATTTGTCACTATCTTCACAATCACAAGCCATAATGGGGGATGGGGAGTAGAGGGGATACGATAAAGGGCCTCCTATGGAGTTTTCCTAATGACTGATTGGTAGGTAGAGAACAGGTGATCAGGAACATACGGGGATGATAACAGTTTATTGGTGGAAGGGTAACATGTGATTACGAATGGAAACGAATAGTAGGATATTATTGGTGTATTTGTAAAACCTGATCATGAATGGGGAGTTGATAGTGGAATCCTATTGCAATCGCAACATGTGATTTTATAGGCATCAAAGAAGCTGATTTTTATGAATAAATGGAGTTTGGAGAGCAGAATTTGAAATGACAATTCAAACATGTGATAGTTTATGGTTGATTTATGTAATTTACAATTGATGTTGGGATTTTATGCTTGGGAATATTAATGAGAAATGGTTTATAATGTATTTTTTTGTAACTTTTGTATTAGGAAGGTGCATATAGGGAGGAGGAACTCCCGAACATGTATGAAGGAGATGCCCCTAACAAGGTGGAGTGTATGCCCCTGATGAAGCAGTGGTGAAACCCGGGCCGGGCACATGACCAGAGACCTGGTTTAATGTTATATGCTGTTTATATTAAGAAATGTTGTAAGTACAATAAATGCTGGATATTTATATTTAGTTGCGGTGCTTCACGATTCCTTGCTCCTTTTCTCTGGCTGGATACAGGATCTAGGAGCGGAGATGTTTTGGAGCTCACACTATTTTAACCAGTGATTGACTACATCAGATAACTCTCCAGGCATTTTGGATTGGTTGAGTCAGTTTCTAGAGACTGAGAGTAGCGCGGCTCATTTTCTCTTTCAGTGAAAATATCAATGCTGCCATATTAACCCCTTCAATGCCATGGTCAATGCTGACCGCATCATCTAAGGGGTTTACACAGCGAGAGGACTCCTTCTGTCTCTCCAACAGCCCCCATGTAGGGGGCCTATGGTTCCCTTGGCAGCCCCAGGCCTTGCCAAAACCTTGTAGCCTGCCAGGTTAGGATGCCTATGAGGTAATACTCATAAAATACAGAATGTATTGTACTACATTGAAACAGGGGTCAGACCCCGAAAAGTTGAAATCCCATAGCGGGACAAAGATAAAATGAAAAAGTAAAAAAAAAAATCTTTTTATAAAACAAATAAAAAAATAAGTATATTAGGTATCTCCACATTCATAATGACCAGCTCTATAAAAAAATCCCATGGTCTACCCTGTCAGATGGGCGCTGTAAAAAAAATTAAACACAAACAGTGCTAGAATAGCCATTTTTTAGTCACCACTGGGTATAACAAAAAGCATAATATTGAGCAATTAAAGTATTCAAAGTACTATGTACTCCAAAATAGTGACAATAGAATTTACACCTCATCTCGCAAAAACTGAGCCCCCGAACAAGAGGATGGGCAGAAAAATAAAAAAAATATTGTTTTCCGAAAATAGAAACACAAAACAAGATTTTATTGTGAAAAAATTAGCTCTTATAGAGTAAAACTTAACAAAAAGTAGGCATATTAGGTATCGCTGCGTCACTAACGTTCGGCTCTATTAGAATATCACATGATCTACACCATTAGGTAAACAAAATGAAAAATAAAATAAAAATGGTGCCAAAATAATATCGAGCTATCAAAGCATTATTTTGAAAAATCAAAAAGTCATATGCACCCCATAATAGTACCAATCAAATCATTATCTCATTCTGTAAAAAAACAAGCCCTCACACAAGACCATTGCCAGAACAATAAAAAATATGGCTTTCAGAATATGATGGCACAAAACACACAAAAAATCATTTCATCTTGCTGGATATTAATCAGTTTCCAAACAAAATGCCATCATTCTCCACCATGCCATACAGAAAACAAGCATTGGACAATACCACACTATAGCCTTTGCCTTGTCATTCCCATCATGTTATAAATAATATCTCCAATGGAGAAATGATACCATTGCATAGGAATTGTTCTGCCTCTGACTCTTTTTGCCTGGATTCCTGGTATTAGACTGTTATCCTTTCCTTTTGGCCATGAGCCTGGCCTGCATGTCTCTTTTCCAGAGAAACATAATGTGGACATAAAAGCACCACAATGGATAAAACTCCTATTATGAAAACAAACTGAACAGTTTTAAGCTATCATCAAAAACTTACTGGATAAAAAATAGGGGAAATTGATCTACGAAGCAGAAGGAGATACAGTATGTATACATACTAGAGATCAGCCAATCATTACTATCAATATGGAATTTACAAAAAAAATTGGATTCTAACAAATGCAAATGTTTTGCAATGCAACAGATATATGGAAAAATGTGGAATTTTTTTATTATGCATTCTTTCCAAAAAGGAATAACAAAAGCTGAGTGTCTCAACTACAGCACAGCTAGACAACGTTCCTCTTGATTTCTGGGAAAATATATGAAAATTAGCACTTCTGCAGTGAGTACCCTGTGGGAGTCGGTGTAGAGGATGGGAGTGGTAGTGGCCCTGTAGTGTCACTGTATCCTACCTTAGACCATGACTCCCTGGGGTCCATTGCAGTGTAAAAGGTGATGATGAATGGAACCAGGCAGAGATGACTGAACACATAACGTTTTCTTTTACTGAGTGCAGCACATTCATCAACAGCTTGTACAAAGTTCCGTTTCTCACCTTCCAGATGATGCGGTATGATGACTGGTAATGTGGATGTCAAAGATGACACTCAGAAACTTGCTAGCTGTCGTCTCTTTCTCTGTATCCCTTTCTCTATGCCTGTACTCTAGTGATGGTGTCTTAACATGTTTCCACCATTTTTGCAACTGAGTCTTGATAGCTCAGTTGCTTGATTACTCTAATATGTGATAGCTTGCAACTCTTCTGTACTCTAGGACCCTTCAGGGTCTCTAGAATAGTGGTCCTCACAGATGAGCTAACTCATGGTGTAGAGGAGCAGGATGTGGATCACATTCTCCCTGACTCTCCATTCTTAGACTGACTCTCCCTAGCTCAGCCTCATCCTTGGCTGCTGAAAATAGGGCACAGACCAATCTAATATTATGTGTGGTGTCCGGCTAAATTTTCTCTAAAGTGTATGGTCATGTTTTTTTCCTACTTTACAAATAGACCATAAAGTAGACGTCTGATAACTACAGTACTAATGTCCACATAAATGAAACACTTCAGTGTTTTCCTGTAGCTTAATAGACAATTGTTTTACTTACTGAATTTCACAATCTGGTTCTCAGTATTCTAATATTCTGGTGGTGTCTCATTTCCCAAATGGTTCTTTTATGGTTCTTAGATGAGATCCTTGAGTTCTAAAAGTTCACTAGATATCTGAGGATCTTCCACATTATGTTTTCAAGTCTCATGTGTTTGCTTCTTTTTCTACTAAATTTTGCATTTGATCACATGATATCGTTTATGTTAATATTAGAGATGGGGAAATTTTCGAAAAGATTGATTCGGCAGCTTTGACGAATTTTTCAAAAAAATTGGCATTGTAACGAATGACTTTGTCACAAAGCGAATTTGTTTGTAATAGTGGGTGCAAGGGAAGAGAGCTGCCATTGCGCCACTCCCTGTCATTGTACCTCTTAGAAGCCATGTTCATACATGAATGTGGCATCTGATATAAATAAAAGAGTGTAAAATTAAAAAATAAAAAAATAAATCATACTTATTGATTGATTTAAACGCGACGGGCCGGCGGTCACCATCTTGCTTAAATCTGGTGCGAAATCTGGTGCTGTCACCGCACAAAGGATTTCATGTGAGATCTTCAAGCAAAATGGCGGCAGATGGCCCGTCACGAGCAAATGGATCAGGTAAGCATGATTTTTTTTTTACACTATTTCAGGTAAATTGATTCACTACCATGAAGCACAAAAAAATTCAGCTTTGCGGCAAATCTAATTTATTCTGAAATTTGGATCGAAGTTGCTCAGCATTAGTTTATATATCTTAATTTTTACAAAAGTTTTTTTTTCCCAGCGCCCAAAATCTCGGTGTAATGATATGTGTCCTACTGGGTCCAGAAAAGCTCCTAATGGAGGATATCACTCCTGCTGCTATGACTGTGTCAGATGTTCTGAAGGGGAAATGTCCAATAAAACAGGTGGGAAAGATGGCACAAAATGAAATCTATATATATAAAGAAGGACGTATGTATGTATGTTCCGGTATCACTCAAAATTACGCAACCATCGATTTCAACGAAACTTGGTATACACATCCCTTGCTACCTGTAAAAAAATCTTGTGGGGGTCACAGCTCTCTAGCGCGTACCGTTCCTGGGATATTACCAAGAAAATGCAAATATGGCACATCACATGACCTACATTAGCCGATAGAAGCCTGAGGGTCTTTCGCTTCATATCACAACTGCCATACACACGGTCACATGTCCCTTATCAGCCAATAGAAGCTTGCAAGTCCTTAGTCTCCACATACACACAGTTTTACACCAGGTTTCCATAACAACCCAGCCATTTTTCTTCACTGCTGCAGGTCAGCTTTAAAGGGGGAGGGCACTGTGGATGAAAATGTTAAGGGAGTAGAGTGCTGTGGAGGTCACAGTTCAGGGGGCAGGTAGGGTGGCCATTCAGGCCACCCTCAAAAGACGGACTTAAAAACCCTGCCCCAGGTCCTGCTAAGCCACGCCGCAATATTATTAAGCCCCACCCCTCCCACTCCTCAGCCGACTTTACCCCTGCAGCTCACGCTCAGACAGTACAGTGCTGCTGTCTGAGAGTGAGCTGTTCAAAAGGACATCCCTTTATGAGATATTCCCAAAAAATGCATTAGCCAATAGAAGCCTGGTCACATGACCCTTATCAGCCAATAGAAGCTTGCAGGCCCTTAGTCTCCACATACACACAGTTTTACACCAGATTTCCATAACAACACAGCCATTTTTTTCTTCACTGCTGTAGGTCAACTTTAAGGCCTCTTTTACACGAACGACACAAATTCGGTCCGGATGCGTTCAGCGTGCATTCAGTGAAACTTGCACCATTTTACAAGGAAGTTCAGTCAGTTTTGTCTGCGATTGCGTTTAGTTGTTTTTTCCACACGGGTTTAGCTTCATTAACTTTCATGGGTCCAGGGCTGCGTGAAAAACGCTCATGTACACAGACCCATTGAAATGAATGGGTCAGGATTCAGTGTGGATGCTATGTGTTCACGGCACGCATTGCACCCGCGCGAAAGACTCGCTCGTGTGAAAGGGGCCTAAAGGTGCAGTGCGCTGTGGATGACACTGTTAGGCTGGTTTCACACGGGCGTTGCGGATTGGGGCCGGATGCGTTCAGAGTGCGTTCAGTGAAACTCGCACTATTTTGCAAGCAAGTTCAGTCAGTTTTGTCTGCGGTTGCGTTTAGTTGTTCTGTTTATTCCGCGCGGGTGCAATGCGTTTTGATGCGTTTTTCACGCGCGTGATAAAAATCTGAATGTTTACAAACAACATCTCTTAGCAACCATCAGTGAAAAACGCATCGCACCCGCACTTGCTTGCAAATGCAATGCGTTTTTCACGCAGCCCCATTCACTTCTATGGGGCCAGGGCTGCGTGAAAAACGCAGAATATAGAACATGCTGCGATTTTCACGCAACGCAGAACTGATGCGTCAAAAACAACGCTCATGTACACAGACCCATTGAAATGAATGGGTCAGGATTCAGTGCGGGTGCTATGCGTTCACGTCACGCATTGCACCCGCGCAGAAAATTCGCTCGTGTGAAAGGGACCTTAAGGGAGCAGAGTGCTGTGGAGGTCACAGTTCAGGGGCAGGTAGGGTGGCCATTCAAAAACTCTGCCCCAGGTCCCGCTAAGCCACGCCCCCTCACACACTGCAGCCGAGAGGGATTAAAAAAATGAAGGTAAAAATAAACTTCTGTCAGCTGCAGGGGTGGGAGGGTGACTTTCTCCATGCAGCTCACACTCAGACAGCACAGTGCTGCTGTCTTAGAGTGAGCTGTTCAAAAGAACATCCTTGTGTCTGTCCAGGCCCTGCGCCGGATGGAGGGAAGGGATTCTTAAAGCCAAACTGTCCAGCCTAAAACCGGACCTCTGGGCACCCTAGGGGCAGGCTGCTGTGGAGGTCACAGTTAAGGGGACGGTCTGCTATGGAGGTCAGTGTTAAGGGGCAGATTGCTGTAGAGGCCACTGTTAAGGGGACGGGGTGTTGTGGAAATCACTGTTAAGGAGGTGGGGTGTGGAGGTCACTAATGAAGGGGCGGCCGCTGTGGAGGTCACTGTTAAGGGGGTGGGATGCTGTCGAGGTCACTGTTAAAGGGGCGGGCACTGTGGAGGTCTCTGTTAAGGGGAAAGGGAACTGTGGAGGTCACACATAAGGGGACGGTCCGCTATGGAGGTCAGTGTTAAGGGGTGGGGTGTTGAAAAGGTCACTGTTAAGGGGGAGGGGGGTTGTGGAGGTCATATTTTAAGGGAACAGAGCTCTGTTGAGGTCACTGTTAAGGGGGCGGGTTATTGTGGATATCACTGTTAACGAGACAGGGTACTGTGGAGGTCACTAATAAAGGGGTGGCTGCTGTGGAGGTCACTTTTAAAGGGGAGGGCGCTGTGGATGTTACTGTTAAGGGGGCAGGCCGCTGTGGAGGTCACGTTAAAGGGGTGGGGTACTTTAGATGTCACTGTTATAGTGGATACTGTCGATATCTTTTAATGACACACACAAACATTAAATGAATTAGATGAAATATACCCGAGCGATGCCGGGTCCTTCTGCTAGTAAAACATTTAAAAAATCTGAAAATACGTCTATATCTTCAATTCCTTTAAGTTCTAAAGAAAGTAAACGTGAATCCCAAGCAATAACTTCACATCAGGTTATTCACAAAAATTATACTAAGGAAAGTGATAATGAATGCAATTTCTGTGCCAAAAGGTGTCATCCTTCAGCCGCACATAAAACTGAGTTGAGTGAACACCTTTGGGCTTTGGTTTAATTCCACTGACCAAGCCTGAAAGGCCTTTAGTGCCCAGCTTTATTTTGAGGTTGCGTTCCTCTGATAGGCAGATTCATTTACAGTTTGTAAACTACAGATTATCATATATAGATATTTTTACATATACCTAGAGTAAATTGCCACACAAAGATAGAGGGATTTGCCCATTGGCCCACAAGCAAATTAAGCAGGGAGGAATCATGACTAGAGTTGAGCGAACACCTGGATGTTCGGGTTCGACGAGTTCGGCCGAACTTTCGAAAAATGTTCGGGTTCGGGATCCGAACTCGACCCGAACTTCATCCCGAACCCGAACCCCATAGAAGTCAATGGGGACCCGAACTTTTGGGCACTAAAAAGGCTGTAAAACACACCCGGAAAGGGCTAGAGGGCTGCAAAAGGCAGCAAAATGTAGTTAAATCCCCTGCAAACAAATGTAGATAGGGAAATGATGAGTTAACATAAAATAAATAAAAATTAAACAATATTAATTGGAGTGAGGTCCCATAGCACAGAATCAGGCTTCAAGTCACCCACCAATGGAGAAGGTCACTTACTATTATTTTGACCACAGCACCCAGACAAAGGAGAGAGGTCCCACAGCAGAGAACCAGGCATCATATCACCCACCACAGGAGTAGGCCACCATTTAGTTACTTTGACCCCTACACCCAGACGGAGGAGAGAGGTTACACAGCAGAGAATCAGGCATTTAGATCACCCACCACAGGAGTAGGCCACCATTGAATCAGACCCCGGCAACCATGTCAGATGGCACAAGCATAAGCTTTATATCAATCAGCACAGGAGAAGGCGACTTTGACAGACTTTGACCCCTACACCCGGACGGAGGAGAGAGGTTTCAAAGCAGAGAATCAGGCATTTAGATCACCCACCACAGGAGTAGGCCCCAATTTAATGGGACCCCGGCAACCATGTCAGATGGCACAACCATCAGCTTCATATCAATCAGCACAGGAGAAGGCGACTTTGAAAGACTTTGACCCCTACACCCAGACAGAGGAGAGAGGTTTCACAGCAGAGAATCAGGCATTTAGATCACCCACCACAGGAGTAGGCCCCCATTGAATCAGACCCTGGCAACCATGTCAGATGGCACAACCATCAGCTTTATATCAATCAGCACAGGAGAAGGCGACTTTGAAAGACTTTGACCCCTACACCCAGATGGAGGAGAGAGGTTTCACAGCAGAGAATCAGGCATCATATCAACCACCACAGGAGAAGCCACCATTTAGTTACTTTGACCCCTGCACCCAGGAAGAGGAGAGAGGCACCACAGCACATATTCTGGCATCATATCAGCCACCCCAGGAGAAGCCACCATTGAGTTACTTTGACCCCCGCACCCAGGAAGAGGAGAGAGGCACCACAGCACATATTCTGGCATCATATCAGCCACCACAGGAGAAGCCACCATTGAGTTACTTTGACCCCCGCACCCAGGAAGAGGAGAGAGGCACCACAGCACATATTCTGGCATCATATCAGCCACCACAGGAGAAGCCACCATTTAGTTACTTTGACCCCTTCACCCAAACAGAGGAGAGAGGTTCCACATCAGAGAATCAGGCATCATATCAACCACCACAGGAGTAGGCCACCATTTAGTTACTTTGACCCCTACACCCAGACGGAGGAGAGAGGTTACACAGCAGAGAATCAGGCATTTAGATCACCCACCACAGGAGTAGGCCACCATTGAATCAGACCCCGGCAACCATGTCAGATGGCACAAGCATAAGCTTTATATCAATCAGCACAGGAGAAGGCGACTTTGACAGACTTTGACCCCTACACCCGGACGGAGGAGAGAGGTTTCAAAGCAGAGAATCAGGCATTTAGATCACCCACCACAGGAGTAGGCCCCAATTTAATGGGACCCCGGCAACCATGTCAGATGGCACAACCATCAGCTTCATATCAATCAGCACAGGAGAAGGCGACTTTGAAAGACTTTGACCCCTACACCCAGACGGAGGAGAGAGGTTTCACAGCAGAGAATCAGGCATTTAGATCACCCACCACAGGAGTAGGCCCCCATTGAATCAGACCCTGGCAACCATGTCAGATGGCACAACCATCAGCTTTATATCAATCAGCACAGGAGAAGGCGACTTTGAAAGACTTTGACCCCTACACCCAGATGGAGGAGAGAGGTTTCACAGCAGAGAATCAGGCATCATATCAACCACCACAGGAGAAGCCACCATTTAGTTACTTTGACCCCTGCACCCAGGAAGAGGAGAGAGGCACCACAGCACATATTCTGGCATCATATCAGCCACCACAGGAGAAGCCACCATTGAGTTACTTTGACCCCCGCACCCAGGAAGAGGAGAGAGGCACCACAGCACATATTCTGGCATCATATCAGCCACCACAGGAGAAGCCACCATTGAGTTACTTTGACCCCCGCACCCAGGAAGAGGAGAGAGGCACCACAGCACATATTCTGGCATCATATCAGCCACCACAGGAGAAGCCACCATTTAGTTACTTTGACCCCCGCACCCAGGAAGAGGAGAGAGGCACCACAGCACATATTCTGGCATCATATCAGCCACCACAGGAGAAGCCACCATTTAGTTACTTTGACCCCCGCACCCAGGAAGAGGAGAGAGGCACCACAGCACATATTCTGGCATCATATCAGCCACCACAGGAGAAGCCACCATTTAGTTACTTTGACCCCTTCACCCAAACAGAGGAGAGAGGTTCCACATCAGAGAATCAGGCATCATATCAACCACCACAGGAGAAGGCCTCTTTCAGTGATTTAGGCCTTTGGACCCAGACAGAGGAGAGAGGTCAGAGATTAGCTTCATATCCCCCAGCACAGCAGAAGACCGCTTTATTTGACTTAGGCCTCAGCACCCAGACAGAAGACAGAGGTAGCATGGCAGAGGTTATGGCTTCATGTCACCCGTTAGTTTAACCGGCCACTTTCATCTGGTTAGGCCCCGGCGCCCAGACAGAGAAGAGTTTCATTCAACTGTGGGTTTCATAAAATTTGTATCAAATAAAGAAGTGGCCCGTATCACAACAAGACATGTTTTAGGCAGTTAATAAGGACTACTCTACTACAAGGGAGGGACAGGTCCTGTGGGATCCATGCCTGGTTCATCTTTATGAAGGTCAGCTTGTCCACGTTGGCTGTGGACAGGCGGCTGCGCTTGTCAGTAATGACGCCCCCTGCCGTGCTGAATACGCGTTCAGATAAAACGCTGGCCGCCGGGCAGGAAAGCACCTCCAAGGCATAACATGCTAACTCTGGCCACGTGGACAATTTCGAAACCCAGTAGTTGAATGAGGCCGAACCATCCGTCAGGATGTGGAGGGGTGTGCAGACATACTGTTCAACCATGTTAGTGAAATGCTGCCTCCTGCTAACACGTTCCGTATCAGGTGTCGGTGCAGATAGCTGTGGCGTGGAGACAAAACTTTTCCACATTTCTGCCATGCTAACCCTGCCCTCAGATGAGCTGGCCGTGACACAGCTGCGTTGGCGACCTCTTGCCACTCCTCTGCCTTCACCTTCCACCTGTTCCCCTGTGACATGTGGGAATGCTCTCAAGAGCGCCTCTATCAGCGTGCGCTTGTACTCGCGCATCTTACGGTCGCTCTCCAGTTCAGGAATTAAAGTGGGCACATTGTCTTTATACCGGGGATCCAGCAGGGTGGCCACCCAGTAGTCTGCACACGTTAAAACGTGGGCAACTCTGCTGTCGTTGCGCAGGCATTGGAGCATATATTCGCTCATGTGGGCCAGGCTACCCATGGGTAAGGACAAGCTGTCCTCTGTGGGAGGCGTATCGTCATCGTCCACCGTATCCCCCCAGCCACGCACCAGTGATGGGCCTGGGCTGCCACCCCGCTGTGAACTTGCGTCATCCTCGTCCCCCTCCACCTCCTCCTCCTCATCCTCCTCGTCCTCCAGTACAGTGCCTTGGCTGGCGACTTGTGAACCTGTCCTCTGCTGCTTAAGCAAACCTCCCTCTGAGCCACTTCGAACAGACTGGCCCGAAAGTGTTAGAAACGAGCCCTCATCCTCCTCCTCCTCCTCCACCTGGGCCACCTCCTCTAACATCATTGCCCTAAGTGTTTTCTCAAGGAGACATAGAAGTGGTAACGCTGATAACAGTGTCATCGCCACTGGCCATGTTGGTGGAGTACTCGAAACAGCGCAGCAGGGCACACAGGTCTCGCATGGAGGCCCAATCATTGGTGGTGAAGTGGTGCTGTTCGGCAGTACGACTGACGCGAGCGTGCTGCAGCTGAAACTCCACTATGGCCTGCTGCTGCTCGCACAGTCTCTCCAGCATGTGCAAGGTGGAGTTCCACCGGGTGGGCACGTCGCATATGAGGCGGTGAGCGGGAAGGCCGAAGTTCCGCTGTAGCGCAGACAGGCGAGCAGCGGCAGGATGTGAACGGCGGAAGCGCGCACAGACGGCCCGCACTTTATGCAGCAGCTCTGACATGTTGGGGTAGTGGTGAATGAACCTCTGCACCACCAAGTTCAGCACATGCGCCAGGCAAGGGATGTGCGTCAAACCGGCTAGTCCCAGAGCTGCCACGAGATTTCGCCCATTATCGCATACCACCAGGCCTGGCTTGAGGCCCACCGGCAGAAACCACTCGTCGGTCTGTTGTTCAATACCCCGCCACAACTCCTTTGCGCTGTGGGGCCTGTCCCCCAAACATATGAGTTTCAGAATGGCCTGCTGACGTTTACCCCGGGCTGTGCTGAAGTTGGTGGTGAAGGTGTGTGGCTGACCGGATGAGCTGGTGGAAGCAGTGGAGGAGGAAGCCGAGTAGGAGGAGGAGGCTACAGGAGGCAGAGAATGATGCCCTGCGATCCTAGGGGGCGGAAGGACGTGCGCCAAGGAACTGTCCGCCGGGGGCCCAGCCGCCACTACATTCATCCAGTGTGCAGTTAGTGAGATATAGCGTCCCTGGCCGTGCTTACTGGTCCACGTATCTGTGGTTAGGTGGACCTTGCCACAAATGGCGTTGCGCAGTGCACACTTGATTTTATCGGACACTTGCATGTGCAGGGAAGGCACGGCTGTCTTGGAGAAGTAGTGGCGGCTGGGAACCACATACTGCGGGACAGCCATGGCCATCAGCTGTTTGAAGCTGTCTGTGTCCACCAGCCGGAATGACAGCATTTCAAAGGCCAGCAGTTTAGAAATGCTGGCGTTCAGGCCAAGGGCTCGAGGGTGACTCGGGGGGAATTTGCGCTTCCTCTCTAAGGTTTGAGATATTGAGAGCTGAACGCTGCTGTGTGATATAGTGGAGACGCTAGTTGACGGTGGCGGTGGTGGTGGTGTCGGTGGCACATCCTCTGTTTGCTGCTCGGCAGGTGGCAACATTCCTCTCGAGGCGGAAGCCGAGGCAGCAGCGGTAGAGGGAGCAGGGGGAGCCTCAGCGAGTGCCTGGTTTTTAAGGTGTGTACCCCACTGCAGTTCATGCTTTGCATGTAGATGCCTGGTCATGCAGGTTGTGCTGAGGTTCAGAACGTTAATGCCTCGCCTCAGGCTCTGATGGCAGAGCGTGCAAGTCACTCGGGTCTTGTCGGTAGGACATTGTTTAAAGAAGTGCCATGCCAGGGAACTCTTTGAAGCTGCCTTTGTGGGGCTGGGTCCCTGTTGGCGATGTCCAGTAGCAGGCGAACTCTGGGGGCGGCGGCTCGTCTGCTTTGGCCCCCTGCTCCCTCTTTGGCTTCGCTGTTGTCTCGGTCTCACCACTACCTCTTCCTCTGAACTGTGAAAGTCATCGCCACGACCTTCAGTCCATGTGGGGTCTAAGACCTCATCGTCCTCTGCATCGTCTTCCACCCAGTCTCCCTCCCTGACCTCCTCCTGTTCAGTCTGCACACTGCAAAAAGACGCGGCAGTGGGCACCTGTGTTTCGTCATCATCAGAGAGTCGGTGACTCTGCTGTGGTGGTATTCCCATGTCCTCTTCATCTGGAGACATAAGTGGTTGTGCGTCAGTGCATGGTATGTCTTCCTCCACTGGGGAAGGGCTAGGTGGACGCCCCTGGGAAACCCTGGAAGCAGAGTCTTCAAACAGAAGAAGAGACTGCTGCATAACTTGTGGCTCAGACCGTTTCCCTGATATGCTTGGGGGTGATGTGACAGACTGATGGGCTTGGTTTTCAGGTGCCACCTGTGCGCTTTCCGCAGAAGACTGGGTGGAAGACCATGTGGTGAACGTGCTGGAAGCACTGTCGGCCACCCAATCGATTAATGCCTGTACCTGCTCAGGCCTTACCATCCTAAGAGCGGCATTGGGCCCCACGAGATATTGCGGTACATTCTGCCGGCTAGTTGAGGGAGTTCGTTCCCTACTGTGTGCGCCTGGGGCCGAACGGCCACGTCCTCTACCAGCAACAGAGGCTCCACGGACACCACCACGACCGCGTCCTCGTCCCTTAATAGTATTTTTCTTCATTGTTGCGATTCAACTCGCACCACAATGAAATATATTATTTTTTATAAGCAAAATCCCCTCACTGGAATACTTTCAGTCTTTTGACTGTATGGATTACAGATGGAATGACTGTTATATGTGAGTACCGCTTTCTTTGACAGATTCTAGTATGGGTACATATATGTTTTCCCAACCCCAGCACATTAGTTTGCTAATTCCAGATGTATGAAACGCAGGCCTAACTGTATCTAGTATATTGAACGCCAGATAAACTAACTTGGCCTTTTTTAAATAAAAAAAAAATCCCCTCACTGGAATACTTTATGGCTTTTCACTGTATGGATTACAGGTGGACTGGTATTAGTAGGGGTGACACAAGCACACCCAAGTCCCTGATGTAGGATTTCTATGGCACAGACCACTATTACAAGTGATTAATGGACGTTGGGAGAGATTGTGCTGCAGCACTTGTCCCAAGATGGCCGCCGCCTATCAGCCCAGTAACATGTGCCACAAAATGGTCTGCACAACCTTTAAAAAAAATAGCCTTGGACTGTGCTGCTAAATCGCTATTGGTCTGAATCCCAGGTGTAGATGTCTGACTTGTTTGGAGCTTTGGAATGCACACTGTGGCAGCTTCTGCTGCAGCACTACAAGTCGCAAAATGGCGGCCGGCGGTCAGCCCAGGTACATGTGGATGGAAAAATCACTCTGGCCACTCTAAAAATAGCCAATCCCTATCAAAAAAGCAGCTCAGCTGCAGTTGTTCAGATGAATCACAGGTGGAGGAGAGAAATTTGCTTCCAGTTATTCAATTATCCCTGCCTATTCTCGCCCTAGCATCAGCTGCGTCTAACCCTGTTCTATTCACATCGGGAGTGAGCACGTCCCGACGTGCGCACAAGCTTATAAAGAGGCTGAGTCACATGCTGCACTTGGCCAATCACAGCCTTGCCAATAGTAGGCATGGCTGCGATGGCATCTTAGGGCAAGTAGTATGATGCATGTTGATTGGCTGCTTTGCAGCCTTTCAAAATGCGCCAAAATACATGCCGAACGACGAACCCGAACCCGAACTTTTACGAAAAAGTTCGGGTTCGGGTCCGTGTCACGAACACCCCAAAATTCGGTACGGACCCGAACTATGCTCGAACTGTTCGCTCAACACTAATCATGACTTCAGATGGAAAAAAATTATGAATATTCTAAAAAACAAATAAATAGCACTATATTGAATATAGTGCTATATATTAGATTTTTAGAATATTTGTCATTTTTTTTCCTATTTTTTCACAAGCAAAAAGCAGGGAGGAATCGTGTTTGGATGGAAAAAATGACAAATATTCGATATAATGAATACATAGCACTATATTCTAAATATTTGCGAATTCTCAAAGTGGCGATATTTAAGATAAAATATTCGTGCTCAACACTAGTGGCTCTCTGGAACTTGAGGCCTTGTCTGCAGAGCTTCTCTCATAAACATCTGTCTATTTTCTTTGCAAATGTGTAATATAAAAGAGAGAGGAGGCAACGCCACATGTGCGTTGTCAGTGCGTCAAGTAGACAAAAAGGCGAAAAAATGCTTGTTTCAGCGCTGCTTGGTAAAATCCAGAGCAGTGTCACCAGTGGGGTGAGAAGGCAGCTTTATTCAGAAACGTATCAGCGCGTTTCAAGGCTAGTAAATACCTTTTCATCAAGACAGTATACACATATAACACAGTACACTCTTTAAAAAGCAGTAGTTTTGGCACGCAGGCCAGGGAAAGGGTACTATTACTGCTGCTAATACTACTAATATTTCTACCAGTATTAATACTACTTATCATATTACTACTAATACTGATACTACTACTACTACTACTACTACTGCTGCTGCTGCTACTATTACTGCAGCTACTACTATTATTGCTACTATTAATACTACTTCTACCACTACTACTACTACTGTTACTACTACTATTGCTACTACTATCTCTACTACTAATACTGGTACTAAATCTACTACTACTGCTGTTACTGCTTCTGTTACTAATGCTACTACTGCTGCTGCTGTTACTACTACCATTACTGCTCCAATAATACTCCTTCTAATATTACTTCTACTACTACTAGTACTACTACTACTGTTACTACTACTACTATTGCTATTACTACATCTACTCATATTAAGGCTACTAAAACCACTTCTACTAATACTACAGCTGCTGTAACTACTACTAATACGGGTACTACTACTATTACTTTTGCTAATACAATTACTTTTAATGCTAAAAATACTGATACTGCTATTAATACTATATGTATAAATACTACTACTAGCCAGACTATGCAAATTCTGTAGTTTCCACCAGTACTGTGCCTGCTGCTGCCCATTTGTGCCCACAGTACTGTACTGACAGTGCTGACAAATGCCCCAAAATACTGTACTGACAAATTAAAAGTACATATCTAGAATATGCTGAGCCACAAAGCAGAGATCAGACATCAAACCCCAGATCAGACCCCAAAATAGTTTCAAACCCAAGACCAGAGTTCAAAATGAATGAGATTTCTCAACTATGTAGTTCTATTAACTATGATAAAACCTGTACAGTGCCGCAAAATATGTAATAAAACAATAATAATACTAACCTGCTTAGAACATTATAAAATAATAAAAGACTACACACCAAAATTAATACAGACCTCAGCTAAGCCCCTAAATACACTCTGATCACAGATTAGACAAAAAATCAGCCCTAAATTCATTCAGATCCCAAACTCAAATGCTAATTCATCTCCCCAGTTCTACCAGTACAAATCCTCTCAGTTATCCCAGTACACATCTTCACAGATCTACCAGTACACACCCTCTCTGTTGTTCCAGTACACATCTCACCAGTTCTACCAGTAGACACCCTCACAGTTATTCCACTACACATCTGCCCAGTTCTACCAATACACACCCTCTCAGTTATTCCAGTACACATCTTCCCAGTTCTACAAGTAAACATCCTCTCAGTTATTCCAGTAAACATCTCCCCAGTTCTACCAGTAAACATCCTCTCAGTTATTCCAGTAAACTTCTCCCCAGTTCTACCAGTACACATCCTCTCCGTTATTCCAGTACACATCTCCCCAATTCTACCAGTAAACATCCTCTCAGTTATTCTAGTAAACATCAAACTAGTTCTACCAGTACACATCCTCTCAGTTATTACAGTACACATCTCCCCAGTTCTACCAGTACAAACTTTCTCAGTTATTCCAGTACAAATCTTCCCAGTTCTACCAGTACACACAATCTCAGTTATTACAGTACGCATCTTCCCATTTCTACCAGTACTAAAACTCTCAGTTATTCCAGTACACATCTCCCCAGTTCCATCAATTCACAACCTCTCAGTAATTCCAGTTAAAATCTCCTAAGTTCTACCATTACACACCTTCTCAGTTATTCCAGTACATATCTCTTCAGCTCTACCAGTACACGCTATCTTATTTAATACAGTGCACATCTCTCCAGTTCTACCAGTACACACCCTCTAAGTTATTCCAGTACAAATCTTCCCAGTTCTACCAGTACACATCCTCTCAGTTATTCCTGTACACATCTCCCCAGTTCTACCAGTACATATCCTCTCAGTTATTCCAGTACATATCCCCAACGGTTCTACCAGTACACACCCTATCAGCTATTACACATCTTCACAGTTCAAACAGAACGCATCCTCTCAGATATTCCAGCACACATCTCCCCAGTTCTACTATTACACATCCTCTCAGATATTCCAGTACACATCTCCCCAGTTCTACTATTACACACCCTCTCAGTTATTCCAGTATACATCTTCCTAGTTCTACCAGTACACAATACAGTGCACATCTCTCCAGTTCTACCAGTTCACACCCTCTCAGTTATTCCAGTACAAATTTTCCCAGTTCTACCAGTACACATCCTCTCAGATATTCCACTACACATGTCCCCAGGTCTACCAGTACACACCCTCTCAGTTTTTCCAGTATACATCTTCCAAGTTCTACCAGTACACACCCTCTCAGTTATTCCAGTACACATCCCACCAGTTCTACCAGTACACACCCTCTCAGTTATTCCAGTACACATCCCCCCAGTTCTACGAGAACACACCCTCTCAGTTATTCCAGTACACATCTCCCCAGTTGAAATAGTACACAATCTCTCAGTTTTTCCAGTACACACCTTCACAGTTCCATCAGTACACATAGTACCAGTTATTCCAGTACATATATCCCCAGTTCTACCAGTACACACCTTCACAGTAATTCCATTACATATCTGTTCAGTTCTACCAGTACACGCTATCTTATTTAATCCATTGCACTTCTCTCCAGATCTACCAGTACACACCCTCTCAGTTATTACAGTACACATCTTCCCAGTTCAACCAGTACACATCCTCTCAGTTATTCCAATAAACATCTCCCTAGTTCTACTAGTACACACCCTCTCAGTTATTCCAGTACACATCTCCCCAGTTCTACCAGTAAACATTTTCTCAGTATTCCAGGACACATCTTCCTAGTTCTACCAGTACACACCCATTCAGTTATTCCAGTACACATCTTCCAATTTCTACCAGTACATATACTTTCAGTTACTCCAGAACACATCTCCCCAGTTTGATCAATACACATCCTCTTAGTTATTCCAGTACACATCTCCCCAGTTCTACCAGTACACAGCTTCTAAGTTATTCCAGTACACATCTCTTCAGTTCTACCAGTACACACTCTCTTGTTTACTCTAGTGCACATCTCTCCAGTTCTACCAGTACACACACTCTCAGTAATTCCAGTACACATCTCACCAGTTCTACCAGTACATACCCTCTCAGTTATTCCAGTACATATCTTCCCAGTTCTACCAGTTACGCATACTCTCAGTTTTTCCAGTACACATCTCCCCAGTACTACCAGTACCCATCCTCTCAGTTATTCCAGTACACATCTCTCCAGATCCATCAGTACACATCCTCTCAGATATTCCAGTACACATTTCCCCAGTTCTACCAGTACACACGTTTTCAGTTATTCCAGTACACATCTGTTCAGTTCTACCAGTATAAACTCTCTTATTTATTCCAGTGCACATCTCTCCAGTTCTACCAGTACACACAGTCTCAGTTTTTCCAGTATACGTCTTCCCAGTTCTACCTGTACACATTCTCTCAGTAATTCCAGTACACATCTCCCCAGGTCTACCAGTACACACCCTACTAATTATTCCAGTACACATCTCCTTAGTTCTACCAGTAAACCCCCTCTTAGTTATTCCAGTACACATCTTTCCAGTTCTACCAGTACACACCCTCTCAGTTATTCCGGTACACATCTCCCGTTTTACCAGTACACACCATGTCAGTTATTTCAGTACACATCTTTACAGTTCTACCAGTACACATTCTCTCAGTTATTCTAGTACAAATCTCTTCAATTCTACAGTTCAGGCTCTCTTATTTACTCCAGTGCACATCTCTCCAGTTCTACCAGTACACACTCTCTCAGTTTTTTTACAGTACACATCTACCCAGTTCCACCAGTACACTCTGTCTCAGTTATTCCAGTACACATCAACCCAATTGAGAGGGTGTGTACTGGTAGAACTGGGGAGATGTGTACTGGAATAACTGAGAGGATGAGTAATGGCTGTAATGTGAAGATTTGTACTGGAATAACTGACAGGATGTGTACTGGTAGAACTGGGAGGATGTGTACTGTAATAACTGAGAGAGGGTATACTGGTAGAACTGGCAAGATGTGTAGTGGAATAACTGAGAAGGTATGTATTGGTAGAACTGGGAATATTTGTACTAGAATATCTGAGAGGGTGTGTACTGGCATAACTGGGGATATGTGTGTATTGGTAATATGGGGATATGTACTGGCTTAACTAGGGAGATGTGTGTACTGGTAAAACGGGAGATGTGTCCGGGAAAAAACTGAGAGGGTGTGTACTGGTTTAACTGTGAAGATGTGCACTGGAATAACTACAAGTACACACATCTCCCCAGGTATGCCAGTACACATCCTCTTAGTTATTCATGTACACATCTCCCCAGTTCGACTAGTACACATCCTCTCAGTTATTCCAGTACATATCTCCCCAGTTTTACCAGTAAACATCCTATCAGTAATTCCACTACACATCTCATGTTTTACCAGTACACACATCTCCCCAGTTATGCCAGTACACACCCTCTCAGATATTCCAGTACACATCTCCCCAGTTCTAACAGTAAACAAGTTTTTAGTTATTACAGTACACATCTTCCCAGTTCTACCAGTACACACCTTCTCAGTTGTTCCAGTACAAATCTCTTCAATTCTACCAGTACACGCTCTCTTATTTACTCCAGTGCACATCTCCCCTGTTCCACCAGTACACTCCGTCTCAGTTATTCCAGTACACATCTCCCCAGTTCTACCAGTACACATCCTCTCAGTTATGCAAGTACACATCTCCCCATTTCTACAAGTGCACATCCTCTCAGTTTTTCCAGTACATATCTCCCCAGTTCTACCAGTGAACATCCTATCAGTAATTCTAGTACACATCTCATGTTTAACCAGTACACACATCTCCCCAGTTATGCAAGTACACACCCTCTCAGTTATTCCAGTACAGATCTCCCCGGTTTTACCAGTACACACCATCTCAGATATTCCAATACACATTTCCCCAGTTCTACCAGTACACACTCAGTTATTCCAGTGCACATCTCCCCAGTTCACAGCCTCTTAGTTATTACAGAACACATCTCCCCAGTTCTGCTAGTAAACACCCTCTCAGTTATTCCAGTATACATCATATCAGCTCTTCCAGTACACACCCTCTCAGTTATTCCAGTATACATCTTCCCAGTTCTACCAATACACATCCTCTCAGTTATTCCAGTACACATGTCCCCAGTTTCACCAGTACACATCCTCTTAGTTATTCTAGTATACATCTCCCCAGTTCTATTAGTACACACTCTCTCAGTTATTTTACTACACATCTGCCCATTTCTACCAGTACACACCCTTTTAGTTCTATCAGTACACATCTCCTCAGTTCTACTAATGCACATCCTCTTAGTTATTACAGAACACATCTCCCCAGTTCTGCTAGTAAACACCCTCTCAGTTATTCCAGTATACATCATCCCAGTTCTGCCAGTACACATCCTCTCAGTTATTCCACTATACATCATACCAGAGTGTGTACTGGTAGAACTGGGATGATGTATACTAGTACACACCCTCTCAGTTATTCCAGTACACATCTCCCCAGTACTACCAGTACCCATCCTCTCAGTTATTCCAGTACACATAGAAACATAGAAACATAGAATGTGTCGGCAGATAAGAACCATTTGGCCCATCTAGTCTGCCCAATATATCTGAATCCTATGAATAGTCCCTGGCCCTATCTTATATGAAGGATGGCCTTATGCCTATCCCATGCATGCCTAAACTCCTTCACTGTATTTGCAGCTACCACTTCTGCAGGAAGGCTATTCCATGCATCCACTACTCTCTCAGTAATCTTGTCAGATTTTTGACCATTTCTCTAGTTTTCCTAAATCGTTTTCCATTTGGTGTATCCCTCAAGGAACATCAACCCTGTTACAAATCTTTGTGTCATCAGCAAAAAGACACACCTTACCATCGAGGCCTTCTGCAATTTTGCTGATAAAGATATTAAACAATATGGGTCCCAGAACAGATCCCTGAGGTACCCCACTGGTGACAAGACCATGGTCTGAATATACTCCATTGACTACAACCCTCTGTTGTCTGTCCCTCAGCCACTGCCTAATCCATTCAACAATATGGGAGTCCAAACCCAAAGACTGCAATTTATTGATAAGCCTTCTATGTGGGACAGTATCAAAAGCCTTACTAAAGTCTAGATAAGTGATGTCTACTGCACCTCCTCCATCTATTATTTTAGTCACCCAATCAAAAAAATCAATAAGATTAGTTTGACATGATCTCCCTGAAGTAAACCCATGCTGTTTTTCATCTTTCAATCCATGGGATTTTAGATGTTCTACAATTCTCTCCTTAAGTATGGTTTCCATTTCCCCACTATTGATGTCAGGCTTACTGGCCTATAGTTGCCCGATTCCTCCCTACTACCTTTCTTGTGAATGGGCACAACATTTGCTAATTTCCAATCTTCTGGGACGACTCCTGTTGCCAGTGATTGGTTAAATAAATCTGTTATTGGTTTTTCTAGTTCACCGCTGAGCTCTTTTAATAGGTTTGGGTGTATCCCATCAGGCCCCTGTGACTTATTTGTATTAATTTTAGTCAGCTGACTTAGAACCTCTTCCTCTGTAAAGACACATGCATCAAAAGATTCATTAGTCTTCCTTCCTAACTGAGGTCCTTTTCCTTCATTTTCCTTTGAAAAAACTGAACAGAAGTATTCATTGAGGCAGTCAGCTAGTTCTTTATCTTCTTCCATATACCTTCCTTCTTTTGTTTTTAATTTGGTAATTCCTTGTTTTAGTTTCCTTTTTCCGTTTATGTATCATAAGAATGTCTTATCGCCTTTTTTCATTGACTGAGCTAATTTCTCTTCTGCCTGTGCTTTAGAAGCTCTTATAACTTGTTTGGCCTCTCTCTGCCTAATCTTATAAATTTGCCTGTCATCCTCGTTTTTTTTTATAATTCCTAAATGCTATCTTTTTGTTTTTAATGATTTTGGTCAATTCTGCTGAGTACCACAGTGGTCTCTTCCTTTTTTTTGCTTTTACTGACAAGCTTAATGCAATTTTCTGTTGCCTTCAAAAGTGCCACTTTTAAGTAGTCCCAGTTCTTTCCAGTTCTACCAGTACACATACTCTCATTTATCCCAGTACACATCTCCCCAGTTCCATCAGTACACATCCTCTCAGTTATTCCAATACACATTTCCTCAGTTCTACCATTACACACCTTCTCAGTTATTCCAGTACACATCTCTTCAGTTCAATCAGTATAAACTCTCTTATTTAGTCCAGTGCACATCTCTCCAGTTCTACCAGTACACACAGTCTCAGTTAGTCCAGTATACATCTTCCCAGTTCTACCTGTACACATTCTCTCAGTTATTCTAGTACACATCTCCCCAGTTCTACTAGTAACCCCCCTCTTAGTTATTCCAGTACACATCTTTCCAGTTCTACCAGTACACACCCTCTCAGTTATTCCGGAACACATCTCCCGTTTTACTAGTACACACCATCTCAGTTATTCCAGTACACATCTTCACAGTTCTACCAGTACACATTCTCTCAGTTATTCTAGTACACATCTCCCCAGTTCTAACAGTAAACACTTTCTCAGTTATTACAGTACACATCTTCCCAGTTCTACCAGTACACATTTTCTCAGTTAGTCCAGTACAAAGCTCTTCAATTCTACCAGTACAGGCTCTCTTATTTACTCCAGTGCACATCTCTCCAGTTCTACCAGTACACACTCTCTCAGTTTATCCAGTACACATCTCCCCAGTTTGCCACCAGTACACATCCTCTCAGTTATTCCAGTACATATCTCCCCAGTTCTACCAGTAAACATCATATCAGTAATTCCAGTACACATCTCATGTTTTACCAGTACACACTTCTCCCCAGTTATGCCAGTACACACCTTCTCAGTTATTCCAGTACACATCTCCTCAGTTTTACCAGTACACACCATCTCAGATATTCTAGTACACATTTCCCTAGTTTTACCAGTACACACTCTCTCAGTTATTCCAGTACACATCTCACCAATTCCACCAGTACACATCCTCTAAGTTATTCCAGTATACATCTCCCCAGTTCTTCAAGTACACACTCTCTCAGTTATTCCATTACATATCTCCACAGTTCTACCAGTAGTCTCCGTCTCAGTTAACCAGTACTCATCTACACAGTTTTAAGAGTACACACCCTCTCAGTTATTCCAGTACACATTTATTCCGTTCTACTAGTACACACTCTTTCCTTTACTCCAGTACACATTTCTCCAGTTATGCCAGTACACACCCTCTCAGATATTCAAGTACACATCTCCCCAGTTCTACCAATACACACGCTATCAGTTATTCCAGTACACATCTTTCCAGTTCTACCAATAAACATCCTCTCAGTTATTCCAGTACACATATCCCCAGTTCCACCAGTACACATTCTCTTAGTTATTCTAGTATACATCTCCCCAGTTATACCAGTACACATTCTCTGAGTTATTCCACTACAAATCTGCCCATTTCTACCAGTACACACCCTTTCAGTTCTACCAGTACACATCTCCTCAGTTCTACTAGTGCACATCCTCTTAGCAATTCAAGAACACATCTCTACAGTTCTGCTAGTAAACACCCTCTCAGTTATTCCAGTATACATCATCCCAGTTCTACCAGTACACATCCTCTCAGTTATTTCAGTATACATCTTTCCAGTTCTACCAGTACACCTCCTCTCAGTTATTCCAGTACACATCTCCCAAGTTATGCCAGTACACACCCTCTCAGATATTCCAGTACACATCTCCCAAGTTCTACCAGTGCACACCATCAAAGTCATTCCAGTACACATCTCTTCAGTTCTACCAGTACACACGCTATCATTTATTCCAGTACACCTCTCCCCAGTTCTACCAGTACACAAACTATCAGTTATTCCAGTACACATCTTCCCAGTTCTACCAGTACACATCCTCTCAGTTATTTCAATACACATCCTCCCAGTTCTACCAGTACACATTCTCTCAATATCTTCAGTCTACATCTCCCTAGTTCTACCAGTACACATCCTATCAGTTATTCAAGTACACATAATCTCAGTTCTATCAGAACACATACTCTCAATTATTCCAGTAAACAGCTCCCCAGTTCTACCAGTACACACCCTCCCAGTTATTCCAGTACACATCTCCCCAGTTCTACATTTACACACTCTCTCGATTATTCCAGTACACATCTCCCCAGTTCTACCAGTACACACCCTCTCAGTTTTTCCAGTACACATCTCACTAGTTTTACCAGTTCACACCCTCTCATTTATTCCATTACAAATCTTCCCAGTTCAACTAGTACACATCATCTCAGTTATTCCAGCACACATTTCCTCAATTCTACCAGTACACGCCATCTCGGTTATTCCAGTACACATCTCCCCAGTTCTACTTGTACCCACCCTCACAGTTATTCCAGTACACATCTCCCCAGTTCTACCAGTCCACACCCTATCAGTTATTAGAGTACAAATCTTCGCATTTCTATTAGTACACACCCTTTTAGTTAATCCACTACACATCTGCCCAGTTCTACCACTTCAAACCCTCTCAGTTAATCCAGTACACATCTCCCCAGTTCTACCAGTACACATCCTTTCAGTTATTCCAGTACACATTTCCCCATTTCTACCTGTACACACTCTCTCAGTTATTCCAGTACACATCTCCATAGTTCTACCAGTACACACCTTTTCAGTTATTCTAGTACACATCTCACTAGTTTTACCAGTTCACACCCTCTCATTTATTCCAGTACAAAACTTCCAAGTTCAACTAGTACACATCCTCTCAGTTATTCCAGCACACATCTCCTCAATTCTACCAGTACACGCCATCTCTGTTATTCCAGTACACTTCTCCCCAGTTCTACTTGTACCCACCCTATCAGTTATTAGTGTACAAATATTCCCATTTCTACTAGTACACACCCTTTCAGTTAATCCACTACACATCTCCCCAGTTCTACCACTTCACACCCTCTGTTATTCCAGTACACATCTCCCAGTTCTACCAGTACAAATATTCCCATTTCTACCAGTACACACCCTCTCAGTTATTCCAATACACATCTCCCCAGTTCTACCACTTCAAACCCTCTCAGTTATTTCAGCACACATCTCTTCAGTTCTACCAGTACACACCCTCTCAGTTATTCCAGTACACATCTTCAAATTTCTACCATTACACACCCTCTCAGTTATTCCAGTACACATCTCCCCAGTTTTGCCAGTACACACTATCTCAGTCATTCCCGTACACATCTACCCAGTTCTACCATTACACACGCTATCAGTTATTTCAGTACACATCTCCCCAGTTCTACCTTTACACACTCTCTCGGTTATTCCTGTGCGCATCTTTCCAGTTCTACCTGTACACACTCTCTCAGTTATTCCAGTACACATCTCCCCATTATTACCTGTACACAGTCTCTCAGTTATTCCAGAACACATCTCCATAGTTCTACCAGTACACACCCTCTCAGTTATTCCAGTACACATCTCACTAGTTTTACCAGTTCACACTTTCTCATTTATTCCAGTACTAAACTTCCCAGTTCAACTAGTACACATCCTCTCAGTTTTTCCAGCACACATCTTCTCAAGTCTCCCAGTACACGCCATCTCTGTTATTCCAGTACACTTCTCCCCAGTTCTACTTCTACCCACCCTCACAAATCTTTCCATTTCCACTAGTACACACCCTTTTCAGTTAATCCACTACACATCTCCCCAGTTCTACCACTTCACACCCTCTCAGTTATTCCAGTACACATCTCCCCAGTTCTACCAGTACACATCTTCTCAGTTATTCCAGTAGAGATCTCTCCATTTCCACCAGTACACACCCTCTCAGTTATTCCAATACACATCTTCCCAGTTCTACCACTTCACACCCTCTCAGTTATTTCAGTACACATCTCTTCAGTTCTACCAGTACACACCCTCTCGGTTATTACAGTAGACGTCTATCCAGTTCTACCAGTGCACACATTCTCAGTTTTCCCAGTCCACATCTCCCCAGTTCCACCAGTACACATCCTCTCAGTTTTTCCAGTACACATCTCCCCATTTCTAAAACTACACACCTTCTCAGATCTTAAAGTACACATATCCCCAGTTCTACCAGTCAGCACCCTTTCAGTTATTCCAGTACACATCTCCTCAGTTCTACCAGTACACATCTCCTCAGTTTTACTAGTGCACATCCTCTCAGTTATTGCAGTACAGATTTCCCCAGTTCTATTAGTAAACACCCTCTCAGTTATTCCAGTATACATCATCCCAGTTCTACCAGTGCACAGCCTGTCAGTTATTCCAGTACACATCTTCCAATTTCTACCATTACACACCCTCTCAGTTATTCCAGTACACATCTCCCCAGTTATGCCAGTACAAACCCTCTCAGATATTCCAGTACACATCTCCCCAGTTTTACCAGTGCACACCATCTCAGTCATTCCCGTACACATCTCCCCAGTTCTACCATTACACACGCTATCAGTTATTTCTGTACACATCTCCCCAGTTCTACCTTTACACACTCTCTCGGTTATTCCAGTACACATCTCCCCAGTTCTACTTGTACACACTCTCTCGGTTATTCCAGTACACATCTCCCCATTACTACCTGTTCACACCCTCTCATTTATTCCAGTACTAAACTTCCCAGTTCAACTAGTACACATCCTCTCCGTTTTTTCAGCACACATCTCCTCAAGTCTCCCAGTACACGCCATCTCTGTTATTCCAGTACACTTCTCCCCAGTTCGACTTGTACCCACCCTCACAGTTATTCCAGTACACATCTCACCAGTCCTACCAGTCCCCACCCTATCAGTTATTAGAGTACAAATCTTCCCATTTCTACTAGTACACACCCTTTTAGTTAATCCATTACACATCTCCCCAGTTCTACCACTTCACACCCTCTCAGTTATTCCAGTACACATCTCCCCAGTTCTACCAGTACACATCTTCTCAGTTATTCTAGTAGACATCTCTCCATTTCTACCACTACACAACTTCTCAGTTATTCCAGTAAACATCTCCCCAGTACTACCAGTACACTCCCTATCAGTTATTACAGTACAAATCTTCCCATTTCCACCAGTACACACCCTCTCAGTTATTCCAATACACATCTTCCCAGTTCTACCACTTCACACCCTCTTAGTTATTTCAGTACACATCTCTTCAGTTCTACCAGTACACACCCTCTTGGTTATTCCAGTAGACATCTACCCAGTTCTACCAGTACACACATTCTCAGTTTTCCCAGTACACATCTCCCCAGTTCCACCAGTACACATCCTCTCAGTTTTTCCAGTACACATCTCCCCATTTCTAAAAATACACACCTTCTCAGATCTTAAAGTACACATATACCCAGTTCTACCAGTCAACACCCTTTCAGTTATTCCAGTACACATCTCCTCAGTTCTACTAGTACACATCTCCCCAGTTCTACTAGTGCACATCCTCTCAGTTATTGCAGTAGAGATTTCCCCAGTTCTACTAGTAAACACCCTCTTAGTTATTCCAGTATACATCATCCCAGTTCTACCAGTACACAGCCTCTCAGTTATTCCAGTACACATCTTCCAATTTCTACCATTACACACCCTCTCAGTTATTCCAGTACACATCTCCCCAGTTATGCCAGTACACACCCTCTCAGATATTCCAGTACACATCTCCCCAGTTTTACCAGTGCACACTGTGGCGAAACTAACCTCGCCACTGGGTTTTTGGAGGGGCCTGGTTGCCAGCCTCTTGCCCCAGGATTATGGGTCCTCTCATCAGCCCATGCTAAACTTAAACCCCATGGCGATTTGACTGTGTTTGTGGCACCTGAGCGCTATTTGGATATATTGAGCGCTCAGATCCAAGCCATCTGGGGATATGTTAAATGTCTTTGTGTACTGTAATGGTTGGGACATTGTATATTTGAGTAGTGATGTCTGTCCTATTGTCTCCACGTATGTATTGGCGATTTCCCTTTTCCTGAGAGATAATTGAATTACTCCTCGGTTGTCTCCAGGACAGGAAGACATTGTGTATTCTCCTGCCTGTGATAATTACATTAACCAATTGTGTAAGGTAATTGTATCACAGGCAGAGAAGAGGATTTTGTGTGGGAGTGTTTTACTGTATTGTACGTGTTTATTGGTTGTTTTAAAAAAAATATGTGGGTGGTACTAGTGTGTAACAATGTTATATAAGAACAATAAACACACAGCTCTGGGTGACCACTGCATGACCCTCAACACGGAGCCTCGTCTCGTTCTTGGGGGGATTCACTGTATGCTGTTAGAGACTGATTGTTAGGAGTGTAAGCCGCTTGGGTACGTTTCCTATACGTCTGCTAGCAGCTATTCGTGAGGTTCCGTTCGGAGTTTGGAACAATTGGTGGCAGCAGTGGGATCATTATCACAGCCAGAAGGACAGCTACAGGAGACACCATTCCATGGATTTTACAATTTGAGTGCAACGCATGTCCCAGTACAGCGACCCGGACAGAAGCAGGATGGAACCAGCAGTGGCATACAATTAGGAAGACCTGGATGGCCGGAATGCATTAAGGAAAGGCATCTAGTACCAGGCCCTGGATAATGTACAATACTAGCGAGGCGAGAGTCTCCCCAGTGAAGAGCAACGATTGCAGAAGCAAGTGGCCCTGTGGATGCCCTTCCTGGGAAAGCAGCCCCTGGAGGAATGGGTGAAGGAACTAGAGCACCGGGTATGGCAGAAGCTATGGCTGGAGGATGCCTACCAGGCGCTCTGGTGGTATATGGCACAGTATATTCCCTGGACAGCTGATCATGACAAGCCAGAGGGAGAGGAGTTTGATGGTCCTGGCTTGTTATGGGAGTCCTTTGCAGAGCCGGACTTTGGGAGCCCTGCACAGTCCAGACTTCAGGACATTTTCTACGAGAGGGAGGCTAGGCAGGATTGGGATGACCCCCATGAGGTAGAGAAAGGCCTGGCTCACCAATCAACCCTGGAGTGGGAACTGGAGCAGGACTACCGAGATCTCTTCCACTCCATTGGGAAGGCTCAGCAGGACAGCAAGAAGTCAGACCCAGGTCCAGAGCCCTTCAGCTGGGAGGATATTGTGGATGTTTACTGGGAAGAAACCCAGGTGGCCGGTGGAGATGGGACCGAGGTCTCTCCACCGGTCCTGCAGGGAATTGGGAGCCCAGTCTCCATTACTCTGCGGCAGAGTGTCCTACAGGGAATTGAGAGTCCAGTCTCCTTTCCCCAGCAACAGCACACTGTATTGGGAGTGGAAACAGTCGGTCTCCCTCCCCAGAGGCTGGAAATATGTATGGGAGAGGAGCTTGCTACCCCCTCTCCCTATTGGCAGTGTGAATTGCAGGGAATTGGAAGCCAAGTCTCCATTCCCCAGCAGCCGTGTGATTTACAGGGAATTGGGAGCCCAGTCTCCATTCCCCAGCGGCCGTGTGATTTATTGGGAATTGATAGCCAAGTCTCCATTCCCCAGCGGAAGGCTGAGATACAGGGGGCAGAGACAGTCGGTCCTGTCCCCCAGCAGCAGATTGAGTTGTTAGGAATTGGGAGCCCAGTCGCAATCCCACAGCAACAGAAGGATTTGTTGGGAATTGGGAGCCTAGTCTCCATTCCCCAGCGGCAGCTTAACTTACCAGGGGGAGACAGTAAGCCCCACAACCGTGCAGATGGGACCGTGGTCTCTGCACTTACAACACAGGGGGTAGGGACAGTCGGTCCTGTCCCCCAGCAACAGGGCTGTTTAGCCAAAGGGGAGACAGTCCGTCTCCCCCTCCAGCAGCAGAGCTGGGTATCCAAAGGGGAGACAGTCGGTCTCCCCCTCCAACAACCAGGCTCCAACCAGGCTTCTTCCGTGGTAGCGCTGGCACCAGAGCAGAGTACCGCTGATCCCTGCCCACAAAGCAACCTCCACTCCAAGACAGGGACCAACACATAGACCGGGAGTACCAGTTGCCAACATAACCTTGGTGGACTCACTGGACAGAGACAGGCTACCAAATTTAACGGGTCCAGTATTTGGTTGTGGGTGGACTGCCAGGTTAACTCAGATACCGACCAGCGTGAGGTCAGGTATCTGGTTAGTCTTCCCTGGGAGGGGGAGATGTGTGGCGAAACTAACCTCGCCACTGGGTTTTGGAGGGGCCTGGTTGCCAGCCTCTTGCCCCAGGATTATGGGTCCTCTCATCAGCCCATGCTAAACTTAAACCCCATGGCGATTTGACTGTTTGTGGCATCTGAGCGCTGTTTGTATATTTTGAGCGCTCAGATCCAAGCCATCTGGGAATATGTTAAATGTCTATGTGTACTGTAATTGTTGGGACATTGTATATTTGAGTAGTGATGTCTGTCCTATTGTCTCCACGTGTGTATTGGCAATTTCCCTTTGTCCTGAGAGATAATTGAATTACTCCTTGGTTGTCTCCAGGACAGAAGACATTATGTATTCTCCTGCCTGGGATAATTACATCAACCCATTGAGTAAGGTAATTGTATCACAGGCAGAGGGGAGGATTTTGTGTGGGAGTGTTTTACTGTATTGTACGTGTTTATTGGTTGTTTTTACAAAACCCTGTGGGTGGTACTAATGTGTACCAATGTTATATAAGAACAATAAAGACACAGCTCTGGCTGACCACTGCTTGACCCTCAACACGGAGCCTCGTCTCATTCTTGGGGGGATTCACTTTATGCTGTTAGAGACTGATTGCTAGGAGTGTAAGCCGCTTGGGTGCGTTTCCTATTCGTCTGCTAGCAGCTATTCGTGAGGTTCCGTTCGGAGTTTGGAGCATTCCCTTGTATGGCGTTACACACACCATCTCAGTCATTCCAGTACACATCTCCCTAGTTCTACCATTACACACGCTATCAGTTATTTCTGTACACATCTCCCCAGTTCTACCTTTACACACTTTGTCGGTTATTCCAGTACACATCTCCCCATTTCTACCTGTACACACTCTCTCAGTTATTCCAGTACACATCTCCATAGTTCTACCAGTACACACCCTCTCAGTTTTTCCAGTACACATCTCACTAGTTTTACCAGTTCACACCCTCTCATTTATTCCAGTACAAAACTTCCCAGTTCAACTAGTACACATCCTCTCAGTTATTCCAGCACACATCTTCTCAATTCTCCCAGTACACGCCATCTCTGTTATTCCAGTACACTTCTCCCCAGTTTTACTTGTACCCACCCTCACAGTTATTCCAGTACACATCTCCCCAGTTCTACCAGTCCACACCCTATCAGTTATTAGAGTGCAAATCTTCCCATTTCTAAAACTACACACCTTCTCAGATCTTAAAGTACACATATCCCCTGTTCTACCAGTCATCACCCTTTCAGTGATTCCAGTACACATCTCCTCAGTTCTACCAGTACACATCTCCCCAGTTCTTCTAGTGCACATCCTCTCAGTTATTGCAGTACAGATTTCCCCAATTCTACTAGTAAACACCCTCTCAGTTATTCCAGTACACATCTCCCCAGTTATGCCAGTACACACCCTCTCAGATATTCCAGTACACATCTCGGGCTCATTTGAAAGAACAATGATGCACAATTTATTCAACCTAAAAACATATCCCCTAAAATCAAATGTACATAAAATGCAGGCTATAAACAGATATATGACCTCTATATAGTGGAAATAAAGCCTGTGCTAATCAATAGACAAGATGGTCCATATATGCCGATTATATAGCACTGGGAATATGGCGCGTATATCAATTAGTTCAAAGCTGTGTAGGACTCAATGCCAATGACTTCTGATCGTTCACAGTAAAAGTCCAATTGATATATGCGGCACTATTAACAGTTGGTAACACAGCCAAAGGTCACCTGGTACAATCAAAATGCTATAATGGGTGCTCCCCAGGAGCTGGGTCTTACCCGTCTTTACTGCCTCTTTTGCAGCTTTGATTCCAGGCGGCCGCACACCAGCGGCGTCCCACGTGGTGTGCTAGACCTCAGCGTGGCGTCCCACGTGACCTGCTTACTTAGGAGATCGGGTAAAGCTGAGATGACAACACTGATAGGCGACCGCTTACTCAAAATCCGGACAAAGCTGATTCTCCTTTATCTTCTTTTCTTATTGCAGATATTCAGTGCAACGCTCACTCCTCACGCCAGACGCGTTTCGAGGTGCTGTACCTCTTCCTCAGTGGCCAATACTAATACTACCCATACATCTACTGTAACTTCTGTAGCTACTACTGTTACTGCTACTGATATTACTACTAATAATAATACTACTGCTACTATTCCTAATACTGTTGTAACTGATATTACTACTGTCACTATTGTTTCTGCTATTACTACTACTACTACTACTACTACTACTCCTATTACTGCTGTAACTGCTACTGCTAATATTACTGTTACTACTGTCTTTGCTACTAGCTCTACTACTAGTAGTAGTACTAATGAAATCCTAAAGTGGCCCTGGAAAAAAATACTGAATAGTTGCTCCATGTTCTAGGAGGGTCTAAATTGACAGGTGCCAGGGCAACAAAAGTACGGGGGTCAGCAACACAATAGTGAAAAATACCACATATCATAGTGCTACTCAATATTCCTAATACTGAAGTAACAGCTACTGTTATTACTACTGTTCCTGCTACTACTCCTAATAGTGCTGTAACTGCTACTACTGTTTCTGCTTCTACTACTACTACTCCTACTACTTCTAATACTGTTGCAACTGCTACTGCTATTACTACTGCTACTACTGTTTCTACTACTACTACTACTACTACTACTACTACTACTACTATTCCTAATACTGATATAACTGTGCAGCAGGGACGAGAGTTGGGATGTCACCACTACTTGGGGTCCCTTAAAGTACATAGTTTGTCGTGAAGTTTGCAGTGAAGCAACTGGAGCAGAAGGCCCCTTTTAGTGATATGGGTGGTACCCAGGGTAGGAATGCCAAAGTGGTGTTGGGTGGCCTAATGTACTTTAATGGTGTTGCACTTGTCACGGTGCTCCTACCTGGATACGCTGAAACCCCAGGTGTGGCCGTCCGCTGCAGAAAAGGCCGGTAGTTAAATGGTGGGATGAAGAAATAAGTTGAGTCCAGACTTGGTATAACATTGAACTACAGCTTTACTTGAATAAACTTTCATCAGGAAACAATCTTCCAACTTTCTCTTGATTACCAGCAGGCTTTGGCATTAATTCTGGCAGGCAAACACACTCGGCTTTGCTACATCTGTTGCCCTCTGGCTCTGCTGTGCTGTCAGGATTAAATAGGAACTTTTCCTTTGCTGTGCTTTAACTTTCTGTAGTCTTGTCTGTCTTTGTCTTTATCCAGAGCAGTTTTCTCTCCCTGGCTTCAGAGGCTTTAGGCTTCTGCCTCTATGTCCAGGAGAGCTAAAGCTGCTCTTCTGGCTAAGGCAGGGCTCGCCCAGCAAGGACAAGCTTCTGCTACGCAACCTCCCTTGGCAGAGGGTACTCTCCACACTGATCTTCACTAACTAAACTCCTCCCTCTCCTAGAGAGAGCTAGAATGGAAAGAGAGTTCTATGTAAACTAGCTCTACCATTGTTGCCGCCATCTGCTGGTGAACCAAGCACATTACACATAAACAGTTACAAAATCAGAAATACCAATACACAATGTGCAGGACCTGGAAATTAATAAAGGGGATGACATTGAATCAACCATAGGAGATAGTAAAGAGGTGTAAAAGGTGGTAAGGCACCTCTGAGGTGTTACAACTGCCACTGCTATTACAACTGTTACCACTGTTTTTGCTGCTGCTACTACTACTATTACTACTACTGTAACTGCTACTGCAAGTACCACTTTAGGAAGGACTTTTTTCCTCCTAAAATGAGAAAAATTGGCTTCTACCTCACAGTTTTTTTTGCATCCCCCCTGGATCGACTTGCAGGAACACAGGCTGAACAGGATGGACGGAGGGCTTCTTCAGCCTTATAAACTACTGGGCTCATTTATTGAGTGTACACCACTAATATGGCATATATCGGCAGCAGATTTTGTTGTAAGCCTATTTGCGACAAAATCTGTGACTTCCCATGCTCACTCCACTTTGCCTACAGGTCTAGAAAAGAACGCGTGGCATGGGCAGCGAAGAGGGTGGCGACTCAGTCATCATTTTCTATGCAATTTTTTGCATACAAAATGGCTTAAATTTACGCCATCAAGGGAGCTGGTGTATGTAGACTTAAGATTGTCACACGTCCTGCTGGAGGAAGTGCCAAAGTTGTGTAGAGGCCTGCGCCTTCATGGGTCCTACAAGATGTAGTAGTGTTAACACTCCTGCTTTATGAGACGTGTTATCTAAACTAAATGTGTTAAGTAAACACCTTCAATTGCTTTTCAATGGCTTTTGTTTCACGATAACACGATGAGTTTAGAAATTTGAGTTAAGAGTTTGAGTGTTAACCCTGCTACATCTGTACGAATGCACCTCCACATAACTTTGCCTCTTCCTCCAGCTAACATTGTAAATCGCTGGTCTTATAAATCTCCACTTATGTTACTATTAGAGATGAATTGAAAAATTTGATTCGGCTGCTTCGCCAAATATTTTTTTTAATTTGCTTTGTGACAAATGACTTTGTCATGAAGCCCAATAGTGGATGCAATGAGAGGGAGCGGCGATTGCTAAGCTCACCGTCATTGTACCCTTCAGATGCTGTGTTCATACATGATCGTGGCATCTGATAGCAATAATCAGGTGTACTTACCCAATCCATTTGCTCGCAATGGGCCGGATGCCTCCATCTTGATTGAAGATCGGGAGCGCCATCTCTCGTTGGTCCATGATGATGTCATCATGCCGGCCTGCGTGGTGAGTTCATACGTCCACTGGATTTTGTGCGAGATCTTCATGCCAGATGGAGGCGGCTGGTCCATTGCGAGCAAATGGATGAGGTAAGTATGATTTTTTTTAAAATATTTTTTACACCATTTCAGGGAAAATAAATTTGCTACCACGAAGCACGAGGAGATTCGCTCAACACTAGTTACTATGTTACTACTGCTGCTACTACATTTAATGCTATTACATCTTCTACTGTTACTGCTACTAATACTACTACTGCTAATAATAATATTTCATTATGGTCATCCCACAGACAGTGAAACTTGCAAGAAATGTCCTTTTGATCAGTGGCCAAACCCAGAAAACACAAAATGCACTCCTAAACTCTATGAATTTCTCTCCTATAAAGAAGATAAAATAGCTTTATTCTTCTGCTTCACAGTAATTTTATGCTGTGCGGTAACTTGTTATACACTACGAAAGTTCATCTTGTATTGGGACTCTCCGCTTGTGAAGGCTAATAACCAGATCCTGAGCATTGTCCTTCTGGTCTCTATTTTGCTGAGCTTCCTTTGTGTCTTCTTGTTCCTCGGTCGTCCATTGGATATAACCTGCATGCTAAGACAGACTTTGTTTGGGGTCTTCTTTTCCTTAGCACTTTCTTCACTTCTTGCCAAGTCTACCATGGTCTGCATTGCTTTTAAAGCCATCAAACCCAGCAGTTCCTGGATAAAGTGGACAGCAGTCACATTTCCCAACTTGATAGTAGTGGTCTTCTCCTCTGTCCAGATTCTGATCTGTGTGTCTTGGTTGGCTATCTGCCCACCCTATCAAGAGTTTGATATCACCACATATCCTGGGACAATTATCATCCAGTGTAATGAAGGCTCAGTCATTGCCTTCTACTCCATGTTGGGTTATATGGGGTTCCTGGCAGTTGTGAGTTTTGTTCTGGCTTTCATGGTGAGGACATTACCGGACAATTTTAATGAGGCCAAGTACATCACCTTCAGCATGCTGGTGTTCTGCAGTGTCTGGACTGCCACGATCCCAGCTTATCTGAGCACCAAGGGGAAATACATGGTGGCTGTGGAGATATTTGCCATCTTGACCTCATGTACTGGAATACTGAGCTGTATATTCTTTCCAAAATTGTATGTTCTGTCAGTAAAACCTGAACTGAACACCAAAAAGCACTTGGTATGGCGACTGAGGAAACGTTAGAGTATGACTGCATATGTACATTTATACTAATTTATAGATTAAAGGTATAGACTCCATCTTCTGTATACATTCAGACAGGAAATAAAGTAGTAAACCATATAGTATGACTTATTGCCATTAATTCCAAGGCCCTCTGCATAAAAAAGTGGAATACATACGAAACAAAAACAGGAGTACGGAGTAGGAGAAAATCCTGCACATTAGGCTTACAATCTGCAAGGGAAGGGGAAGGACATAGGTGAGGTTAGAAGCTGCCCATATGGCTCTGAAGAGGTCGCTTTTGAAAGTATAGATGCTGGAGGAGAGTTTGATGTATGGGGATAGTGAGTTCCAGAATATCCTGTAGATAATTGTTTGAGGAGCAAACAAGAACAGAGAAAAATGAAGGCTTTGTGAGGATCTGACATTACATACGGGAACATAGTGGGAGAGTAGGTCCGACATGTAAGGAGGGGACAGATTGTGGACAGTATTGTATGTCATTAATAGTAGTAGAACTGAATTCAGTGAGCAATGGACAGTCGGTGAAGGGATGGGGAGAGGGGGGAGGCAAGAGGTCAATTAACATGGCACAGAATTATGGATGGATTGGAAAGGTGGAAGAGTTCTAGATAAGACACCATAGGAGAGGATTTTGCAGTAATCCAGGTGGAAGACAATGGGGAAACACTAGTATTGTTGACTCAAGGTGGAGGACGTGGATAAAAAATGCCTTTGTCCTGGAAGCAACAATAATTGATAAAGGTTCGGATGTGTGGTTTCAAGAGCATGACAGAGTCAAATATTATCACGAGGCAGTGCACTTAAGAGAATGGAGAACGCATGTAACCATTAACTGTGATTGCTAGGTTATGTGCGAAGGGGGCTGAGTCTCAGACTGAAAGTAGGATGAGGGGCAATCACCCCGAAACAGCTGTCTGCAGATGAGGTGCTGGCTTATTTAATATCCAAGTCATGTCTCAAGGCTTATTTTAAGAGCTGAACATTGACATATAGGATAGCTACCTTAAATCTGGTGGCATTAGAGGCAGAGCTTGTTAAGAGCTCATTTGCATCCTTTCCCAGACTGAAAGTATAAATGGAGAAGAGTTGACGTCTCAGAACAATTTTGTGAGGGACACTAACAGAGAGAGAATGGGATGAGGAGGTTGTGTGTGAGTGGGAGACACTGAATGTTTAGTTGGTGAGGTATGAGGAGATGTTTGAGGTTTATATGAGGGTATGCTAGTTTATGAACTGGAGGGGGATGCTGCAGAGAAAATGGCCTGTAATAAATAGCCCTAACATTAGGTTTCCATTGACCAAAGTTATGCCAGGACAGTGTCAGTTTGACATATGTTTGCCATATAATCATCTATTCAATATTTATTTTTCATGAAAAAATATTGTTTAGGGATGAGCAAATTTCTTAACATTTGTTTTGCTTGTGAGAAATTGAATCAATTTACACCAGAAAGAGATCTGGTAAAGATGTGGAATTCAGTCCTCCTTCCAAAGGTCATTCTTTATTACCAAGTACAATAAATAAAAGAAGAGAAAAACAAACAGGGAAGGGAGAGAGAGAGAGAGAGAGAGAGAGAAGAGACATAGATAATAACTCTAACTCAATAATAGAAATAGTACCCACCCAGATGTACCCCCAATGCCTTGCAACTAGAAAAGCTGTTTCTATCTTTATTGCTCTGATAAATTTGTCATGAAAGAGCTAGTTGCAGATGTGAGGCTGACTTAGCTATTTTCATAGCTTTGCTACATAAAAATGCTTAAAAATCTGGAAGTCACGCTAGCGGATCATCTGTGTGAAGATAATACAGTGCTTATATGAGTGTGATGTTTTCCTCACTGTTTACTTGTTTCCTGTGTAGCACCAATCAGATGAAATTGTAGCTCCACTGTCCCCATTACTTCCTGTTCACCTGAAAATAGGTCATTAGTAGTGTTGAGCGTAGCGAGCTTCGGATGCTTCATCCAAAATCGCTTTGTTCAAAACTTCAGAATAATACTGTATGGAGACAAATCTCCGTACAGTATTAGAATGGATGGGCTCCAATGAGCCAAAATAAGTTATTCACAAAGGCACGCGTAAATTCATTGAATAACTTTGATAGTTGATTTTTAAAGTGGAAAACCAAAGCCGAGTTCGGTTTCAAGTTTTAAAGTTGTTTTCCACTTTAAATCGAAGTTATTCAACTTAGTCACGTGCGACTTTTGAATAACTAACTTTGGCTCATTAGAGCCCATACATTCTAATACTGTATGGAGATGAATCTCTATACATTATTATTCCGAAGTTTTGAGCGAAGCGGATTCAGATGAAGCATCTGAAGCTCGCTTTTCTCAACCCGAGTCATCAGTATAGCAAAAGCAGACACCCCCTTTAAGAATGCACAATTCTATTTTAACCATTTTGGGATTCATTTCAAATGAACCTGAGAGAAACCCCCCAAAAACTATTCAACTGAAAGTGAAATAAGAGAACAAGGACATCCCACTAAGTTTACACTTCCGTCAATGAAACATGCAAGCTGCTAAGGTTTCAATTAGAGATGAGCGAAGTTTTAAAAACTGTAATTTCAACACTTCGAATTAATTTGTGACGAAGCGTGTTAAGAATCACTTATTTTGGGGGCGTGGCTAGGCATCCGAGGAAGATGACAGCATAACTGCTGAGCTCCATTTCCACTGTAGCGATGATAGCCAGCAAAGCCTGTTTAACGTGATACCTCTCACCCTCAACTCACTTCTGTGTCTCATAAACCTATACCAGACAATCCCAGAATTGGAATATTCTATATGCTTTCCAAGATATATAAACCTGACAATTCAGGGAGGCCTATCAACTCTGGTTTTGGAATCCTCACCCATAAAATCTCAGGCTGGGTGGAGGGGATCCTTAAACCACTAGTAAGAAATTCCACCAGCTATCTCCAAGACACCACTGACCTACTGAAAAAAAACTATCAAACATAGGTCCCCTCCCTAATGGTGCCATCCTAGTCACTATGGATGTGGAATCATTATATTCTAACATCCCACATGAGGATGGCCTCACTGCCGGCCAGGTGTATCTTGAGGTTGCAAATATTACTTCTAGAGATGAGCAAATTTTTCAAGGTAGCAGCAGCATCAGAAGACCACAGAGTGGCAAGGTGACATAGTGTGGAGGTGGCAGCAGCATCAGGAGACCACAGAGTGAGCCGGTGACAGAGTGAGGAGGTGGCGGCAGCATCAGGAGATCACAGAGTGGCAAGGTCACATAGTGTGGAGGTGGCAACAGTGTCAGGAGACCACAAAGTGGCAAGGTGACATAGTGTGGAGGTGGCAGCAGCATCAGGAGACCACAGAGTGAGTCGGTGACAGAGTGAGGAGGTGGCGGCAGCATCAGGAGATCACAGAGTGGCAAGGTCACATAGTGTGGAGGTGGCAACAGTGTCAGGAGACCACAAAGTGGCAAGGTGACATAGTGTGAAGGTGGCAGCAGCATCAGGTGACCACAGAGTGGCAAGGTGACATAGTGTGGAGGTGGCAGTAGCATCAAGAGACCACAGAGTGACACGGTGACAGAGTGGGGAGGGGGTGGCAATACCAGTACCAGCTGAGGATGGTGGATGAAAGAAGGAGCACTTGGCATCAGATGTGTTTGCATCAGGCAGAAAGCAGCATCTGAATAGTAGCGGAGACAGGTAGCCAGAAGAAACGGGTCTCTTTTGTCAAAGTGTTGGGGAGTATTTATAGTTTTATATCCGGATTTTAATCTAAATAATTTGTTTAATAATATTTTATCATTAAAATGTGATTTAATAAGTGTTAGCAATTAGATATTAAGTTTATATTTCATACATCAGTATATCACACAAATTGGGACATCTGGGCAAAAAAACGCATGTGTCCCCAAAAAAACGCATGGAAACTGCAAGTAGAAAAAATAATAATAATAATAATAATAATAATAATAATAATTTCAATGCTGTATAGAATTATCCCCTGATTATGTGGGAGGATTTCCTGACCAATTGGGAACAGCATGAACAGCAGGTGTTTGAGAGTTGGGAAGTAATTAAGGAATGGATAAAAATGGAGGCCAGGCAGGCAAACACTTGACCACTGAGGAAGGGAGAGCGAATCTACCCGAAACGCGTATGGTGAAACAAGTGATATACCTGTATTGAGAAGCCTCCGATAAAACTGTATGGCCATACAGAGAAAGAAAAAAATTTTACAGTAAAGGAACAACTACTTTTATCGTCGAAAAGCTGTACCGAAGGAAATTGCGGAACAGAGTGTCAACTCCCGCGATCTTTGGAACTCCCGCGAAATTTGAACCAGCTTGTTGGAAGGAGCGATCAAATAAGCCGGCAGACATTTAAAGCTCCACTCAAGCAACAGGGAGACAGCAGACACCAGACGGTAAGCCAAATACCGATTTAAAGTTTACCTCGACTTTAAAAGGAAATACCATAAGAGACTTTTTATTCCAACATTATCAGGATTCCTGTGGACATTTTATGAATACACTACGTTCCCAGGGGAAATACACCTACAATATTTAAAGTGACACTCATTTTCCCAATCTGAGATAGATTCACAGAGGAATTACCTCCCCCTTCATAATAACAGCATATATAAGACCTGGACAATACTTGAAGTTTTTAGTGTGTGATTTATATCAGTGAATTTATCGACTATAGACTAGTATTGAATATTTTATTATCATATATTTTAGCATTCAATACAATATCGACTATACTATTATATCTACTATAGTTTATGTGATTGTAGTTTTTGTATGTCATTGCTATAATACACTGTTTTTATTATTTTTATTACTTGAATTTTATGGGGATTTAACAATAAATATTTTCTGCATATGTCAATTTGGTTGCCAAGTGTATGAGTGCTCGCTCATTTTTCCATTGTTACATTTTCTTTTGTCAAAGTGTTAGTGTGGCACCATGGATGATCTAGTCTGATGCATCAGGCATTGTTTGGTGGAAATCCTGGCTGAGCCACACCTGATTTATCTTGACAAAGGTCAGTCTCTCCACATTTTGAATACACAGGCAAATTCTTCTTGGGGTAACTATGGCCCCCGCTCAGGCTCGGACTGGCCCACAGGGGTACAGGGGAATCCCCCGGTGGGCCCCTGAGCAAGGTGGGCCCCTAGTCTCCCACCCCCTGCACAAGTGGCACATAACACATTAGATTTAGTACACTACATACATATATTCAATGTACAGCACCTCAACCAGCTTATGTTCATATAAAAAACTTGTTAGATTATTTATTATATTTGAATGTATCCGTACGGTGGGCCCCCAAAATAAATTTTACTGGTGGTCCCTAGGTACCCCAGTCCGACACTGCCCCCGCTGCACTAAACACCCGCTCTGATGTCACACTACTGGCCGGGCTGAACAGCTTTTCCAGGGCAAACTCTGCCAGTTGTGGCCACAAATCCAGTTTAGCTGCCCAGTAGTCCAGCGGATCTACAATGTGGGGTGGCAGGGTGCTGTCCAAGCATGCCACCACCTGCTGGTTAAGGTCCTGCTCCAGGTCTAGCTGCTGCAGTGGTGAGTAGTTTCTGCACCAGGCGGATGAAGAAAGCTGCTCATCATCGACTCTAGACTCAAGTTGCTGCTGATGGAGCTGGAATTTCTCCTACGCCTTCACCCTGCCACAGCAGCCATATCAGAGGGATGTGAGTGCAGAGTGCCCCCCCCCCCAGTAAGGATGGACGATGGTGCAGATAGGCAGTAGCCAACTGACTACATAGGATGTCTCTATAGTAGTTCAGTTTGTCCTCCATCTCAACAAGGTGGATAGCCAGAAGTCATCCCTCTGCCAAATGGTGACAATTCAGCTGTCACTACGCAAGCAAGTGAGCATGCATTGGGACATTTGTACAAGTGACTCAGAGGTACTCCCTGCATTCATCTCCAATGCATACTGCCAGAGTGTGTCTGGGTACTCTGCCTCATCTTCCTCATCACCCTGTAGCTCCTCTGGCTGCACCTGCTCCGCCACTCCTGTCGCCTGTGTAGAAAAAACACCCATTTTGCTACACATTGCTTGTGCTCCAATGTCCTCCTTCTCCAGTTCAGCCCCCACAGGGCTCATGTGGCCATGAGATCTAGGCGCCACGTCTCAAGTCAACTAACCAGCCAGATTTTCCAGCATCTGTTCCAGGACATGAAGCAGTGGAATGACGTTGTTCATCCAGTAGTCCTGGCGACTGACAAATAATGTGGCCTCCTCAAAAGGCCTGAGCAAACGGCAGGTTTCACGCATAAGCTGCCACTGGCTGACATCGAAGGTACACAAGGGAGTACTCCTATCCGCTTGGATCGTCAATAAATTGTTTATGGGCTTTCTCTGTTCGTATAGTCGGTCCAACATCTGGTAGGTGGAAATCCAACGGGTGGTAATGTCGCACATAAGCCTATGTTGGGGGATGCCGTTCTGCCGCTGCAGCTCAAGGAGGGTGTGATTTATGGTGTATGAGTAGCTGAAGTGCATGCAAAGTTTCCTGGCCATTTTTAGGATGTCTTGCAGATGGGTGGAAGATTCAGGAACAGCTTGACCAGACTGAACATGTGTGCCATGCAGTGCGCATGGCTCAGCCCTCCTTGACGCAGCACCAACGTCATTTCTTCGCGTTGTTGGTCACCATGGTTCCGATTTTGATTTATCGCGGAGAAAGCCAGGATTCGATTTCTTGACGAAGGACACTGAGCAGTTCCTCCCCTGTGTGACTCCATTCGCTAAGGCAAACGAGGTGCAGAACAGTGTGACAACGCCGTGCCCTGCACATGTGGTATGCTGGAGCAGCACTGTGAATTGTCCCTGCAGTGGAGGCTGAGGACACGGTGGAGGATGAGGAGACAGAGGCCGACATTATCGCAGGACCAATGGTGTGAAAACGTGAAGGCAGAAGTGGCGTCACCTGGCCAAGTTGCTGGTGTGGCTGTACAGAAACCACATTCATCCAGTGGGCCGTAAAGGACATATATTGTCCCTGACCGTAGTTACAGCTCCACACGTCAGCGCTGCTGTGTACTTTGGCAAACACCAACAGGCTCAAGGACTGGCCTACTTGCTGTTCTACTTCTACCAGCTCCCACTGGTACTCCCTTTTCTTGCAAGGAAATGACAGCTTGGGACTCTCCACCTCATCTTGGCACAATCCATCAGTTTTTTGAAAGGTGCAGAGTCCACCACTTGGGAAGGAAGGGACTGCAGCACCAGCAACTTGGCCAGGAGCACATTCAGCTTCTGCGCCATTGGATGAGTGCATGCATTCTGTTGTCTCTTGGCAATCACTTCGGTGATCGATTGCTGACCGAATGACTGACGAGGAGTAGGAGAAGGAGCATCAGGACCAGCAGATGATGGGAAGGACATACAGCTCCCATCGGCTGAGGTGGTGGAGCTTTGACTGCCTGAAATCGAGTGCGTGTCACTGGGTGATGCAGCGGTTGCAGCGGCAGGCTGGACCACCACATCGGAGCATCGGTTCTCCTAGGCCACTTTATGATGACGCTGCATATGTCGACGCAGGGCCATGGTGCCAACAATGGCACCCTGGCCACGCTTCACCTTCTGCCCACAGATTTTATGGCCATGTTCACCTCCTTCGGCGACTTAACAAAAAACAGCTACACCGCCGAGTAGTTGATTTACCCACAACACTCCGCAGTGACTGACTGCTACCACCTCCCACTGCTGCCACCCTGCTGACGCCCGACCTTGCTAGTGACATGCTGGCTCCGCCGCTGCCTCACGGGCAAGCTGCCACCCTCTTCTACTGATTATGATGAAGCCCCAAATTCACCCGACTCCCAACTGCGATCAGCTAAATCATCATCATCGAATACTGTTTTTATGTCACTGATGTCTTCCTTAATGGTCTTTGGGTCAGGAGCCTGACTGCTCGCAACACCAGCTCCCACACCACTCTCCTTATCACTACTTGCCTGCCTACCGGAGGAAGTGACGGATGTCTCCTCAACTTCTTGGCTGGCCAGTAGCTGCTGACTGTCTTCTAGTAGCTAGTCCTCACAGTATAGTGGAGCTGAGCACAGAGCTCTTGCGAAGCGGTTGGTCTACTCTGGGCACGTTTGGCTCCCGACCTCCCACTGCTGCCACCCTGCTGACTCCCGGCCATGCTAGCGACTTGCTGGCTCCGCTGCTGCCTCACGGGCAAGCTGCCACCCTCTTCTCCCGATGATGGTGAAATGCCTAATTCACCCGGCTCCCAAGTACAATCAGCTACATCATCATCATCAAATACTGTCTGCATGTCACTGATGTCCTCCTCAACGGTCTCTGGGTCAGGAGCCTGACCGCTTGCAACACCAGCTACTAAGCCTCTCTCCTCATCACTACTTGCCCACCTAACGGAGGAAGTGGCGGATGTCTCCTCCACAGCTTGAATGGCCAGTAGCTGCTGACTGCCCATGCTGTACAGGGAGTGCAGAATTATTAGGCAAGTTGTATTTTTGAGGATTAATTTTATTATTGAACAACAACCATGTTCTCAATGAACCCAAAAAACTCATTAATATCAAAGCTGAATATTTTTGGAAGTAGTTTTTAGTTTGTTTTTAGTTTTAGCTATTTTAGGGGGATATCTGTGTGTGCAGGTGACTATTACTGTGCATAATTATTAGGCAACTTACCAAAAAACAAATATATACCCATTTCAATTATTTTTACCAGTGAAACCAATATAACATCTCAACATTCACAAATATACATTTCTGACATTCAAAAACAAAACAAAAACAAATCAGTGACCAATATAGCCACCTTTCTTTGCAAGGACACTCAAAAGCCTGCCATCCATGGATTCTGTCAGTGTTTTGATCTGTTCACCATCAACATTGCGTGCAGCAGCAACCACAGCCTCCCAGACACTGTTCAGAGAGGTGTACTGTTTTCCCTCCTTGTAAATCTCACATTTGATGATGGACCACAGGTTCTCAATGGGGTTCAGATCAGGTGAACAAGGAGGCCATGTCATTAGATTTTCTTCTTTTATACCCTTTCTTGCCAGCCACGCTGTGAAGTACTTGGACGCGTGTGATGGAGCATTGTCCTGCATGAAAATCATGTTTTTCTTGAAGGATGCAGACTTCTTCCTGTACCACTGCTTGAAGAAGGTGTCTTCCAGAAACTGGCAGTAGGACTGGGAGTTGAGCTTGACTCCATCCTCAACCCGAAAAGGCCCCACAAGCTCATCTTTGATGATACCAGCCCAAACCAGTACTCCACCTCCACCTTGCTGGCGTCTGAGTCGGACTGGAGCTCTCTGCCCTTTACCAATCCAGCCACGGGCCCATCCATCTGGCCCATCAAGACTCACTCTCATTTGATCAGTCCATAAAACCTTAGAAAAATCAGTCTTGAGATATTTCTTGGCCCAGTCTTGACGTTTCAGCTTGTGTGTCTTGTTCAGTGGTGGTCATCTTTCAGCCTTTCTTACCTTGGCCATGTCTCTGAGTATTGCACATCTTGTGCTTTTGGGCACTCCAGTGATGTTGCAGCTCTGAAATATGGCCAAACTGGTGGCAAGTGGCATCTTGGCAGCTGCACGCTTGACTTTTCTCAGTTCATGGGCAGTTATTTTGCGCCTTGGTTTTTCCACACGCTTCTTGCGACCCTGTTGACTATTTTGAATGAAACGCTTGATTGTTCGATGATCACGCTTCAGAAGCTTTGCAATTTTAAGAGTGCTGCATCCCTCTGCAAGATATCTCACTATTTTTGACTTTTCTGAGCCTGTCAAGTCCTTCTTTTGACCCATTTTGCCAAAGGAAAGGAAGTTGCCTAATAATTATGCACACCTAATATAGGGTGTTGATGTCATTAGACCACACCCCTTCTTATTACAGAGATGCACATCACCTAATATGCTTAATTGGTAGTAGGCTTTCGAGCCTATACAGCTTGGAGTAAGACAACATGCATAAAGAGGATGATGTGGTCAAAATACTCATTTGCCTAATAATTCTGCACTCCCTGTATAGTAGAGCTAAGCCCACAGCACATAATACTTCTCTGGCTGAGGGAACAGAAAAGGATAGAGGCAGGTTGAGGACAGACGAGGGCACAGGGCCTGCTCCCGGGCCATGCCAACTAAGGGTTGTGTCTGACGAACCCACTGACTCTTGGCTAGGGGTGTCTGATGTCACTTGGGACAAAGTGGATTACAGAGTCAACCATTCAAGAACCGCTGAGTTGCTGGTCAAGACACGACCGCTAGATGACACCGGGACCTCAGGCCTCTTGCTGTGACTCCGCTGCCACGGCTACTTACTCTGCTGCGACCTGTGCCTGCGTTAGAAACATTTAGCCCTCTGCCACTCCCCTGTGCAGGGCATGGCACTTCTCTGCTTGACATACTATTAGATCAAAAAAATAAAAATAAAAAAGAAATTAAAACACCCCAAAAAATCTGAAATTTGCTCACTTTACCACACAACGGCTAATAAACCCTTTTTTTCAACTAATACATGCCAAAAAGGGCTGAAATTTTCTCACTTTACAATACAATGGCAAATACTTTTTTGTGCCACTAATACACGCTGAACGGCAAATATATTTTTATTTTGCCACTAATACACGGCAAAAATGGCTTTAAAACACAACTGCACCGCTGAATGACAAATATTTTTATTTTTCCACTAATGCATGACAAAAATGGTTTTAGAACATATAACTGCAACGCTGAACGGCAAATTTATTTTTTTATTTTTAAACTTATACACGCCACAAAAGTCTTTAAAACATATAACTGCACTGCTGACCGGCAAATATACTCAAATTTTTCCACTAATACATGACAAAAATGGCTTTTGAACATACACTGCTCAAAAAAATAAAGGGAACACTTAAACAACACAATGTAACTCCAAGTCAATCACACTTCTGTGAAATCAAACTGTCCACTTTGGTTGTCACTCAGTGTTGCTTCCTATTTCACATGCTGTTGTGCAAATGGGATAGACAACAGGTGGAAATTATAGGCAATTAGCAAGACACCCCCAATAAAGGAGTGGTTCTGCAGGTGGTGACCACAGACCACTTCTCAGTTCCTATGCTTCCTGGCTGATGTTTTGGTCACTTTTGAATGCTGGCGGTGCTTTCACTCTAGTGGTAGCATGAGACGGAGTCTACAACCCACACAAGTGGCTCAGGTAGTGCAGCTTATCCAGGATGGCACATCAATGCGAGCTGTGGCAAGAAGGTTTGCTGTGTCTGTCAGCGTAGTGTCCAGAGCATGGAGGCACTACCAGGAGACAGGCCAGTACATCAGGAGACGTGGAGGAGGCCGTAGGAGGGCAACAACCCAGCAGCAGGACCGCTACCTCCACCTTTGTGCAAGGAGGAACAGGAGGAGCACTGCCAGAGCCCTGCAAAATGACCTCCAGCAGGCCACAAATGTGCATGTGTCTACTCAAATGGTCAGAAACAGACTCCATGAGGATGATATGAGGGCCCGACGTCCACAGGTGCTTGCAGCCGAACACCGTGCAGGACGCTTGGCATTTGCCAGAGAACACCAAGATTGGCAAATTCGCCACTGGCGCCCTGTGCTCTTCACAGATGAAAGCAGGTTCACACTGAGCACATGTGACAGACGTGACAGAGTCTTGAGACGCCGTGGAAACTGTTCTGCTGCCTGCAACATCCTCCAGCATGACCGGTTTGGCATTGGGTCAGTAATGGTGTGGGGTGGCATTTCTTTAGAGGGCCGCACAGCCCTCCATGTGCTCGCCAGAGGTAGCCTGACTGCCATTAGGTACCGAGATGAGATCCTTAGACCACTTGTGAGACCATATGCTGGTGCGGTTGGCCCTGGGTTCCTCCTAATGCAAGACAATGCTAGACCTCATGTGGCTGGAGTGTGTCAGCAGTTCCTGCAAGACGAAGGCATTGATGCTATGGACTGGCCCGCCCGTTCCCCAGACCTGAATCCAATTGAGCACATCTGGGACATCATGTCTCGCTCTATCCACCAATGTCACGTTGCACCACAGACTGTCCAGGAGTTGGCAGATGCTTTAGTCCAGGTCTGGGAGGAGATCCCTCAGGAGATCGTCCGCCACCTCATCAGGAGCATGCACAGGCGTTGTAGGGAGGTCATACAGGCACGTGGAGGCCACACACACTACTGAGCCTCATTTTGACTTGTTTTAAGGACATTACATCAAAGTTGGATCAGCCTGTAGTGTGTTTTTCCACTTTAATTTTGAGTGTGACTCCAAATCCAGACCTCGATGGGTTGAAAAATTTGATTTCCATTTTTTAATTTTTGTGTGATTTTGTTGTCAGCACATTTAACTATGTAAAGAACAAAGTATTTCAGAAGAATATTTAATTAATTCAGATCTAGGATGTGTTATTTTTGTGTTCCCTTTATTTTTTTGAGCCGTGTATAAGTGCACCGCTGAATGGTAAATATATTTTAGTTTTTCCACTAACACATGGCAAAAATGGCTTTAAAACATACATTTCATACACCCCACAAAAGGCTTTAGAACTAGTGATGAGCGAGCATGCTCGGCCGAATACCCGTTCGGCTCGAGCATCGCTATGCTCGGTAAATGGCGGTACTTGGCCGAGTACCACATGTGCTCGAGCGCCATGCTTGATTCTCCTCCTTGCACGTTTCGCGGCTGCAAAGCAGCCAATAAACGTAGGTAAGTATTGCCATCACTGTAATGACAGTAGCCATGTTGGCTACCCTGCATTACAGTTAATCGCTGACTGGAACGCGTCTTCGGTTGCTATATAACGCGGGTTCAGCTCATTTCGAGTCAGGGAGAGCTGCGCTAAGGAAGGGACAGATAGTGTAGGGAGATTGTGATCGCAATATATTCCAGTGAATAACGTTTCAAAGACCTAAAATTCCTTTTAAGGACTATTGTGTGTGCTGGCAGCAATTTAATTGTGCAAAGTAGTACTCAATTATTTTTTTTTTATACTTTGCGAAATAGCGATTCTTTTGCTATATAGAAGGTGACTTGTGACATCTGTGAAACAATACCTTCTGTGGGTAAGGGGCCGAGATAGGAAGAATATTAGTGAAAATAATAATTTTTTTCCAATAATCTATCCACATTTTTGCTGTCAACGGTGTAATCCTCGAATTGCATAATCTGTGCTTCAACACCTTGTGTGGTTGTCAGACCCAGATATAAGGAAAAAATTATAATACAGAAAACACTATTTTTTTTACCCATAATCTATCCACATTTTTGCTGTCAACGGTGTAATCTGTGAATTGTGTGATCTGCACTTCAATACCTTGTGTGGTTGTCAGCCCCAGATATAGGGAAAAAATTATAATACAGAAAACAGGATTTTTTTCCCATAATCTATCCATATTTTTGCTGTCACAGGTGTAATCCGTGAATTGTGTGATCTGCGTTTCAATACCTTGTGTGGTTGTCAGGACCAAATATAGGGACAAAAATATAATACAGAAAACACAATTTTTTTCCCCATAATCTATTCACATTTTTTATGTCAATGGTGTAATCCGTGAATTGAATGATTTGTGGTATAACACCTTGTGTGGTTGTCAGGCCCATATATAGGGAAAAATTTAAAATACTGAAAACAATTTTTCTCCCATAATTTATCCACATTTTTGCTATCAACGGTGTAATCCGTGAATTGCGTGATATGCTATTTAATTCTAGAGATGTCCCGAACTATTCGCCAGCGAACAGTTCCCGGCGAACATCGCTTGTTCGCGTTCGCAACGGTGGGCAAACATATGCGATGTTCGGTCTGCCCCCTATTCGTCATCATTGAGCAAACTTTGACCCTGTACCTCACAGTCAGCAGACACATTCCAGCCAATCAGCAGCAGACCCTCCCTCCCAGACCCTCCCACCTCCTGGACAGCATCCATTTTAGATTCATTCGGAAGCTGCATTCTCAGTGAGAGAAGGGACAGTGCTGCTGCTGCTGCTGATTTAATAGGGAAAGCGTTAGCTAGGGCAGTGTTCTGTGTCCACTCCAGTCCTGAAAGACTCATCTGATCTCTGCTGTCAGGACAGCGTCCTGAAAGCACCCCAAAAAGCCCTTTTTAGGGCTAGTACATCAGTCTGCCTTTTTTTTTTCTCTGTAATCTAATTGCAGTTGCCTGCCAGCGTGTGTCAGGCTCACAGCGTATACTGTGCCCACTTGCCCAGTGCCACCACTCATATCTGGTGTCACAGTAGCTTGCACGCATAGTACAACTAAACTAATCTAAAAAAAATGACAGGCAGAGGCAGGCCACCCCGCAGGGGCCGTCGTGGTCGTGGTGCTGTGATTCCCTTTGGCCCTAGAATAATGCCCAGTGTTCAGAGGCCACGTACCCTGAACTCTAAAATTTCTGAGGACATAGTTGACTGGCTAAGACAGGACACCCAATCTTCTACAGTTTCCGCTCGGAACCTTGACGCACCATCCTCCTCCAGCTCAGCTTCGGGCACCTCTCAAGTTACCACTCGCCCGCCTGCCGCCACCACCAACACTAGCACCACAGCCGCTTCACTTGATCTGTCAGAGGAGTTATTTACACATCAGTTGGAGGAAATGAGTGATGCGCAACCATTATTGCCAGAGGATGTAGATAACAGGGATACGTCTCAGTCAGGCAACATTACACACATGGACGTACGGTGTGATGATGATGATGTTGTACCCGCTGCTGCTTCCTTTGCTGAGTTGTCAGATACAAGTGAAGCGGTTGATGATGACGATGTGTCCGTGGATGGGGAAAAATAAACGAACCAGCACCTCCACAATAAGTGAATATGAGAACGCAGGTGCACGCTACCTTGGCTAAAACACACTTGGATTAGAAGAACTATAGGTAACAGCACTCTGCTAGTCAATTGCACAAAGATATAAGCAAACACTGAAAGAATAAATGCTTGGCGGTCATACTTACTGCAAATGCAGCTAGAAGCTCTTTGCGAATATAATTGATCAAAAATATTTTGGGCCCATCTAGCGGTCGTCAAGGTAGCTTCTAATCAGATGGGTCCTACTCTAACATGCCTCTCCTGGGCTTACAGCCTACAATCTGGGCAAAGTAGTACCAAGCTGTATCCTACGCATGCCTCTCCCAGGCTGTGAGCCTGCAGTATGGGCTGGGTAGAATACAGCTGTACAAGCTATCTGATTAAAAGCACATGGTAAATGGGCTGGTGGTGCACGGTTCAATCTCACCACCAGGGGGAGCCACTCCCCTAGTGGCAGTGACAATGGGGAAAAAATACACGAACCAGCACCTCCACAATAAGTGAAGTGCTGTTACCTGTAGTTCTTCTAATCCAAGTGTGTTTTAGCCAAGGTAGCGTGCACCTGCGTTCTCATATTCACTTATTGTGGAGGTGCTGGTTCGTTTATTTTTCCCCATTGTCACTGCCACTAGTTCTTCTAATCCAGATGTGTCCATGGATGTCACGTGGGTGCCCGTTTGAAGAGAAGAAGAACAGGAAAAAAGTTCAGATGGGGAGACAGAGAGGAGGAGGAGACGAGTTGGAAGCAGGGGGAGGTCGTCGCAAGGAGTTAGTGGCACAGTCAGACAGAATGCCGTCATTGCAGAGCTCGGCATTTTTTTTGTGTGTCTGCCTCTGACAACAGCGATGCCATTATCAAAACCTACCCCAATTAGCCAAAGCTACTAGTGAAGGCGCGCCGCGTGTGTGCCCATTTCGGCAAGTCGTCCACAGTATCAGCCGGTCTGTCAACGCTGCAGCAGTGCTTGCGGCTTCCAGTTCACCAACTGTTGTGCGAAGTGAGCACGCGCTGGAACTCTACGTTCTACATGTTGGCCAGGCTTTGTGAGCAGCAGAGGGCAGTTGTGGAATACCAGCTGCAACATGGTCGTCGCCTTTCGAGTCAACTGCCACTATTCACAAGCGAGGAGTGGGCATTGATGTCTGACCTCTGTGAGGTTTTAAAAAACTTTGATGAATCCACACAGATGGTTAGTGGCGATAATGCTATATTCAGCGTAAGCATCCCACTGCTGTGTCTACTTAAACGATCGCTGCTCACAAATAAGGAGGACGCTCTGAATGTGGCAGACAAGGAAATGGGGAGGACATTACACAGGGTGATAGCCAGACCACCCACAGTTCGTCTTTTCATCACAAATTGGACCATGAAGAGGAGGAGGAGCTGGAGAGTCATCCTGATGTCAACATCGACCTCTTGCCTGTTGGTACTCTGCACACAAGGCTGACTTCATTTTTGGCTGCCTTTTGCGCGACCCTCGCATTATACGCATTTTAGATAACACGGATTACTGGGTGTTCACCCTTCTTGACTCCGGCTACAAAGAGAACTTCTCATCTCTCATTCTTGCGGTGGAGAGGACGAGTAAAACGGTGCAATGCCAGAAGGTACTTGTTGAGAGATTGCTCCAAAATTTTGCATCTGACAACGCTGCCAGCAGAGTCCGTACTTCCATAGGCAACCGAGGAAGGGAGAAAAGGGGAACACACAGCAGTTCCAACGTAGGCAGGGCAACAGTCTCCAAGGCATGGGACAGTTTCATGACACCCCGCCAGCAACCTCACCCTGAAGCGCGGCCTAGTGGTACAAGGAGGGAAAAGTTTTGGAAGATGGTGAAGGAATACATAGCAGAACGAGTCAGCATCCTAAATGATCCCTCAGTGCCTTACAACTACTGGGTGCCCAAGCTGGACACGTGGCAAGAACTTGCGCTCTACGCCTTGGAGGTGCTGGCATGCCCTGCCGCCAGCGTTTTGTCAGAGCGGGTATTTAGTGCTGCTGGTGGCATTATAACAGATAAGCGTATCCGCCTGTCAACTGAAAATGCTGACAGTTTGACTCTTATAAAAATGAACAAGGCCTGGATTGACCATGACTTCTCAACTCCACCAGAGGAGAGCAGAGCTGATGATGAACATAGAGGCAATTTCAATGTATGGTTTATATTCTACTCAATCCACTGTAGTGTATTCCCATGCACCTTTTCCACCACAAAAAAGGGTATATGGTTGAATCTTGTTTTCTCCTCCTCCTCCTCTTCCAGATTGAAAATTCCCTCCAGTCATTTTTTTTTTAGAGGGTCAGCTCAACTGCAGGCCCTCAACTCAAATTTTTTTAGAGGGTCAGCTCAACTGCAGGCACTCGCATATAATGTTTTAGAGCGTCATTTGAACAGCATGCACTCGCATATAATGTTTTAGAGCGTCAAATCACCTGCAAGCACTCGCAAATGTTTTAGAGCATCAGCTGAACAGCATGCACTCGCATATACTGTTTTAGAGCGTCAGCTCACCTACAGGCACTCGAATATAGTGTTTTAGAGAGTCAGCTGAACAGCATGCACTCGCATATAATGTTTTAGAGTGTCAGCTCATCGGCAGGCACTCGCATGTAACATTTTAGAGCGTCAGTTCACCGGCAGGCACTCACATATAATGTTTTAGAGCGTCTGGTGAAAAGCATGCACTCGCGTATAATGTTTTAGAGCGTCATTTGAAAATGTTTTAGAGGGTCAGCTCAGCAGCAGGCCCTCACCTCTATTGTTTTAGATGGTCAGCTCAGCAGCAGGCCCTTGCTCCAATTGTTTTTGAGGGTCACCAGCAGGCCATCAATCATCATTTTTCAAGGCTGTGTATGATGCCCTCCTTTATGTGTAATAAAGGGTGTATTGGAGTGCCGGTTCTTTGTAATTTTTGGCAGCCCTTTCCCTTAGTGCATAGGCTTTATGAGTGCAGGAGTCCCACTACCTGAACTATTGTACCACAATGTGAATGAGGCCCTCATTTATGTGATATACAGGTTGTATCGGAGTGCCTGTTGCTTGCTATATTTGGCAGCACTTGCACTTTATATACAAGTAAATATACAGGAAAGAATGTTTCCGAACAATTATTCCTGTGAAATTGATTTTTTATTTTGGGGGGAGGGGGTGTGCGTATTTTTGTCAGTCTGTAAAAGTGGCGTACAACTCGGACAACATCGTTCCCAGCAGCGACCATTTTTTATGTAAGGGAGCTGGCGTACATTTAGACAGGCGGTGGATGAGCGAAGCTATGTAGAGGCCGGCGCCTGCATAACTTCTGTGGATCCACTGCCAGCACAGCAGTTATTAAGACCTGCTTCTAAAATGCCGGTCTTAATAAATGACCCCCACTGAAAAAGACCAGAAAAATGCATACTCACACAGGGTCAGTCACTGAGTAGGACCTTCCACGTGACTCCTTATCAAACGTCTATTTTGAGAGCGGTTATAGGAGTCGCCTCACATTAACGAGGCAGAGGATTTCACTGTCTATAGCAGGGATGGCCAACCTGTGGCTCTCCAGCTGTTGCAAAACTACAACTCCCAGCATGCCCAGACAGCCTACATCTATCAGTCTACAGCAGGGCATGGTGGGAATTGTAGTTTTACAACAGCTGGAGAGCCGCAGGTTGGCCAGCCCTGGTCTATAGGACTCCATTTCTCTCTAAGAAGTAGTTCTATGGATTCCTGTCATAGGAGAACTACCACTTTCACGTCTCCATCTCCTCCACAGCACTGTTGCTAAGGGATCTCTCAACCAGACATGCAGTAGTAGCCAATCGGGGTCTGCCACATCGCTATTGATGTGTCATGGGAGCATTGGCTGCGAGGCTGGCTTGGGCTGTCAGGGAAGGGGGGGATCTTAGTTTCTATATAAAGTCTGAGGCTGATAACAAGGCCTAAGCAATATGTGCTGCCAGATGTGTCTTACAGGTGCACATAATGACCATCGAGGTTAGAGTCATGGTGGAAACATGTAGGGTCTGCAGAACAGGGCTTGTTGGTTCGTGTAGACCTCTCCTCTCTCTTGCTGGTAGAATTCAGGGTGTGGTAGTAAGGACGGTGTGGATTATAGCAATCAACTGAGCACAGGATGGCGGTAAGGATTATGGCTGCAGCAAGCCGGTCAGGAATAGACTTCTCAGCACCTCCTCAGATCTCTCTGGAATGTGCACCAGCCGGTAACAGCTAGAAGACATTTCTATCCTCAGATCTCTATGAAGTATGCACTAGCAGGTAACAGGTAGAAGACATTTTTATCCTCAGATTTATATGGAAATTGCACCAGCAGGTAACAGAAAACATTTCTATCCTCAGTTCTCTATGGAATATGAACCAGCAGGTAACATCTAGAAGGCATTTATCTTCTCAGTTCTCTATGGAATATGAACCAGCAGGTAACATCTAGAAGGCATTTATCTTCTCAGTTCTCTATGGAATATGAACCAGCAGGTAACATCTAGAATACATTTATCTTCTCAGATCTCTATGGAATATGCACAAGAGCTGGAAGTACTGTTGATCGAGCACCAAAGTGCTCGGTTGCTCGTGCCGAACACCTCGGCACAATAGAAGTTATTGGGAGAACCTGAGCATTAAACCAGGCAGCCCCTGCTCTGAAGAGGGGAGGGTGTCTGGTTCATAGGAAAAGGTCAGAAATTGATGGAAACACCACTGAAATGGGGAGGATGTCTGGATGCATCTTGGACTCCCAGGTCGCTGCTGGGAACAATGTTGTTTAAGTAGTACGTCACTTTTACAGACTGACAATAATACGCCCAAAACCGAAAATAAAATTGATTTTAGTGGAATTTTTTTTAGGAAACATTCTTTCCTGTATATTTACTTGTATATAAAGTGCAAGTGCTGCCAAAAATTACAAGGAAGAGGCGCTCCGATACAGCCTGTATATCACATAAAGGAGGGCCTCATTCACATTGTGGTACAATTGTTCAGGTAGTGAGACTCCAACACTCATAAAGCCTATGCACTAAGTGAAAGGGCTGCCAAAATTACAAGGAACCAACGCTCCAATACACCCTTTGTTACACATAAAGGAGGGCATCATACACACCCTTTAAAAATTATGATTGATGTCCTGCTGGTGACCCTCAAAAACATTAGGGGCGAGGGCCTGCTGCTGTGCTGACCATCTAACAATTTATGGGCAAGGGCCTGCTGCTGAGCTGACCATTGAAAAAATTATAAGCGAGGGCCTGCTGCTGAGTTGACCATCGAAAAAATTATGGTTGAGGGCCTGCTGCTGAGCTGACCATTGAAAAAATTATGGGCGAGTGCCTGCTGCTTAGCTGACCATCGAAAAAACTATGGTTGAGGGACTGCTGCTGAGCTGACCCTCTAACAAATTATGGGCAAGGGCCTGCTGCTGAGGTGACCATCAAAAAAATTATGGGCGAGGGCCTGCTGCTGAGCTGACCATCGAAAAAATTATGGTTGAGGGCCTGCTGCTGAGCTGACCATTGAAAAAATTATGGGCGAGTGCCTGCTGCTTAGCTGACCATCGAAAAAACTATGGTTGAGGGACTGCTGCTGAGCTGATCATCGAAAACATTATGGGCGAGGCCCTGCTGCTGAGCTGACCCTCTAAAAAATTATATGCGAGGGCCTGCAGGTGAGCTGACCCTGTAAGACATTATATGCGAGGGCCTGTAGGTGAGCTGACCCTGTAAAACATTATATGCGAGGACCTGCAGGTGAGCTGACCTTGTAAAACATTATATGCGAGGGCCTGCAGGTGAGCTGACCTTGTAAAACATTATATGCGAGGGCTTGTAGGTGAGCTTACCCAGTAAAATATTATATGCAAGGGCCTGCAGGTGAGCTCACTCTGTAAAAGATTGTAGGTGAGGGCCTGCAGGTGGGCTGACCCTCAAAAAAATTATATGCGAGGGCATGCAGGTGAGCTGACCCTGTAAAACATTATATGCGAGGGCCTGCAGGTGACCTGACCCTGTAAAACATTATATGTGAGGGCCTGCATGAGCTGACCCTGTAAAAGATTGTAGGTGAGGGCCTGCTGGTGAGCTGACCCTCTAAAAAATTATATCTGAGGGCCTGCAGGTGAGCTGACCCTTTAAAACATTATATGTGAGGGCCTGCAGGTGAGCTGACCCTGTAAAACATTATATGTGAGGGCCTGCAGGTGAGCTGACCCTGTAAAAGATTGTAGGTGATGGCCTGCTGCCGAGCTGACCATTTTAAAAATTGTGTGGATAAGGGCCTGGTACCGAGCTGACCATTTTACAAATTGTGTGGATAAGGGCCTGCTGCCGAGCTGACCATTTTACAAATTGTGTGGACGAGGGCCTGCTGCCGAGCTGACCATTTAAATATTTTGTGGACGAGAGCCACAGCTCAGTCTGGTCCCTTATCCACTGCCAAAGCTCTGCAGCGGTGTGCTGTTTGTCACCTAAGCAAATAAGTTTAAGCACGGCCTGTTGCTGCTTCCCCACTGCAGTGCTACACTGCTTTCAGCTACTGACCTATATAGCACCGATGACGCGTTCCGGCCAGCTAATCACTGTAATGCCAGTAACCAACATGGCTACAGCATTACAATGAGGGCATTACAATGAGGGCAGTACGTACCTGCACGTTTCTTGGCTGTGTAGCAGCGGGCCCAAATACCGCCATGTGCCGAGCATTGAGATGCTCGAGCCGAACTGGTGTTCGGCTGAGCATGCTCGATCAACACTAGTTGGAAGAAATTTCTTTCCTCAGATCTCAATGGAATATGCACCAGCAGGTAAAAGCTGGATGACATTTCTATCCTTAGATCTCTATGGAATATGCACCAACCGGTAAAAGCTAGAAGACATTTCTATCCTTAGATCTCTAAGGAATATGCACCAACCGGTAAAAGCTAGAAGACATTTCTATCCTTAGATTCACATCTGCAGATGAATATAATATCAATATGGCAAATGTGGTGCCAATATTCAAAAAGAGTCCAAAAACAGAGCCTGGAAACTATAGGCCGGTAAGTTTAACATCTGTTTTGGTTAAACTGTTTGAAGGTTTTCTAAGAGATGCTATTTTAGAGCATCTCAACGGAAATAAGCAAATAACGCCATATCAGCATGGCTTCATGAGGGATCGGTCATGCCAAACTAATTTAATCAGTTTCTATGAGGAGGTAAGTTCTAGACTTGACAGCGGCTAATCAATGGATGTCGTGTATCTGGACTTCTCCAAAGCATTTGACACTGTACCGCATAAAAGGTTAGTATATAAAATGAGAATGCTCGGACTGGGAGAAAACGTCTGTATGTGGGTAAGTAACTGGCTCAGTGATAGAAAACAGAGGGTGGTTATTAACGGTACACACTCAGATTGGGTCACTGTCACTAGTGGAGTACCTCAGGGGTCACTACTGGGCCCTATTCTCTTCAATATATTTATTAATGATCTTGTAGAAGGCTTGCATAGTAAAGTATAAATTTTCGCAGATGACACTAAACTGTGTAAAGTAATTAACACTGAAGAGGACAGTATACTGTATATGTACTACAGAGGACAGTATACTGTATATATACTACAGAGGACAGTATACTGTATATATACTACAGAGGACAGTATACTGTATATATATACTACAGAGGACAGTATACTACTACAGAGGGATCTGGATAGATTGGAGGCTTGGGCAGATAAGTGGCAGATGAGGTTTAACACTGACAAATGTAAAGTTATGCACATGGGAAGGAATAATGCAAGTCACCCGTACATACTAAATGATAAAATACTCGGTAACACTGACATGGAAAAGGATCTAGGAATTTTAATAAACAGCAAACTAAGCTGCAAAAAACAGTGTCAGGCAGCTGCTGCCAAGGCCAATAAGATAATGGGTTGCATCAAAAGGGGCATAGATGCCGGTGATGAGAACATAGTCCTACCACTTTACAAATCATTAGTCAGACCACACATGGAGTACTGTGTACAGTTCTGGGCTCCTGTGAACAAGGCAGACATAGCAGAGCTGGAGAGGGTCCAGAGGAGGGCAACTAAAGTAATAACTGGAATGGGGCAACTACAGTACCCTGAAAGATTATCAAAATTAGGGTTATTCACTTTAGAAAAAAGACGACTGAGGGGAGATCTAATTAATATGTATAAATATATCAGGGGTCAGTACTAGTGATGAGCAGCAGGGGTCATATTCGAATTCGCAAAATTTCACGAATATTTTGTAGAATATTCATCGAATATTCGCAAATTCGAATATTCATTATATTCTACAAATTTTTTACTCGAAAAATCGGCAAGGTAATGATCGTGTAATAAGCGAATTTTCGTAATGCGAATTTTAGTATTGCGAATTTTATTGCGTTTATTTTTCAACTTACAACTATTAGACAAAGAAGATTATAGCAATATATTAGCTAAATTGCTCTATATTCGTTTTTTTTTCTTCGAATATTCGCTATATTTCTATAACTTCGTTTTTTCGAATATTCATAATATTCTAAAACAAGAATATATAGCAATATAGCGAATATTCGAAAAAAAACGAATATAGAGCAATTTAGCTAATATAGTGCTAAAATCTTCTTTGTCTAATCGTTGTAATTTTTTTCTCATCTGAAGTTCAGATTGGAAAAACATTACGACTATAAAAAAAAAAGATTATAGCACTATATTAGCTAAATTGCTCTATATTCGGGTTTTTTTTCAAATATTCGCTATATTGCTATATATTCTTGTTTTAGAATATTACGAATATTCGAAAAACGAAGTTATAGCATATTCAAAAATATTCTTCTTTGTCTAATAGTTGTAAGTTGAAAAATTGACAAATAAAATTTGCATTACGAATATTAGCATTACGAAAATTCGCAAACAACACTACTCCTAAAGTCAAATATACTGCAGCCTTCTCATTTGCCCACAAGCTAGCAGGGAGGGATCATGTGTACTGATTAAAAAAAAAAAATGTAATATTCAAAATTTCCAATATATATCACTATATTCGAAATATTTGCAAATTTTCGAAGTACCTATATTTGCGATAAAAATTCAAAATTCGAATATTCGTGATCAACACTAGTCAGTACAGAGATCTAGCCCATCATCTATTCATCCCCAGGACTGTGACTGTGACGAGGGGACATCCTCTGCGTCTGGAGGAAAGAAGGTTTGTACACAATCATAGAAGAGGATTCTTTACGGTAAGAGCAGTGAGACTATGGAGCTCTCTGCCTGAGGAGGTGGTGATGGTGAGTTCACTAAAAGAGTTCAGGAGGGGCCTGGATGAATTTCTGGAGTGTAATAACATTATAGGCTATAGCTACTAGAGAGGAGTCATTGATCCAGGGAGTTATTCTGATTGCCTAATTGGAGTCGGGAATCAACTTGCAGGATGACAGGCCGAACTGGATGGACAATTGTCTTTTTTCGGTCTTATGTACTATGTACTATGTTACTAATATATAATATCACTGGAATTCTAATTCCACTTTATTCTGTTCTGTAAGAAAATAATAGTCTTATTATAAGATGCCTCCATCTGACAGGGGAACACCCAGAAATTTAGCTTGGGTGGGGGGTTCAAGGAGAATAAGGCTGGTTCAACACAATGAACTTCAAGCGTGTGTCTTATGAAGCTCCCGTCCTGACCTCCATAGAACTGATAGGATCGCATAGCATTATATCGATTTATGTTGCTATGTGACTCTTAGAGTTCTGGACTGTATTGGATAACACTGACAACATTATGTCAGTGTTATACAATACATTCCAGAACTCTAAGGGTTACATAGAATCATAAATCAAATTCTTTGCAACCCCATCAGTGCTGGGAGGTGAGGACAGGAGCTTTCGTAGACACACGCTGCGAGTTCAATGTGTTGAACTTGCTTGTGTGCAACCAGCCTAAAGGAGGAACTCACAGCACGTTGTTCAACATTTAGGGTCACACTCATTATTACAAGCCCCTCCTACATATAACAGGCCACGCCCAACAAACAACACCAGGCAGATGAAATTATATTGATAAGGATAAAGGTAAAAGTCATCCTTATCCTACATAGGCACACTGTACTTTGTACTCAGGGCCCAAACATAAAGCTACTGTACTCATGTAAGCCGTGTACCGGGGTGGGCTCCCCAGGATATAGCAAAGTCACGAACGAGGAAAGCAACTCCAATACCAGCTTTTGCCAAAACAGAATTATATTAACACGGGATAATAAACACAACCACAAATGCTGAGAACATAGAACAAATTTACATACACACAGTCGAAAGGCCGAGACCCTTGTGTTGCACAGCACGGCACGCTCTGATGGATGCCAGCGGAAACTTTGCAGTATTTTACCTTCTGGCATGCACAACTAAAACTGCCTAACCGTACCTATTATTACCTTGAAGAAAACATGAACAATTGTCTGGGTGCTTGGTACGGGCTGGCCTGCGGTGCAACACAATAGTTTACAATCTTACCGTGCTCTATATTATTCCCCCTCCCATAACCAGTCCGGTAGCACATGCCTGAGTGTTACTCCTGAGCAAAACGCTGAACTGTATAGAGCTCTAGTGATGTCGCGAACATAAAATTTTCCGTTCGCGAACGCCGAACGCGAATTTCTGCAAATGTTCGTGAACGGGCGAACCGGGCGAACCGCCATAGACTTCAATAGGCAGGCGAATTTTAAAACCCACAGGGACTCTTTCTAGCCAAAGTAGTGATGGAAAAGTTGTTTCAAGGGGACTAACACCTGGACTGTGGCATGCCGGAGGGGGATCCTTGGCAAAACTCCCATGGAAAATTATGTAGTTGACGCAGAGTTGGATTTTAATCCATAAAGGGCATAAATCACCTAACAATCCAATTTTTTTTGAACAACGTGGTTTAAAACATTCAGTGTGTGTATACGATCAGGTATGATGTTGTATCGATCAGGTAGTGTAAGGCCTCCTGCACACGAACGTATTTTTTTGCGGTCCGCAAAAACGGGTCCCGTTTTTCCGTGACCGTTTTTTCATCCGTGGGTCTTCCTTGATTTTTGGAGGATCCACGGACATGAAAAAAAAGTCGTTTTGGTGTCCGCCTGGCCGCCAAGTCAATGGGGACGGATCCGTTTGACGTTGACACAATATGGTGCCATTTCAAACGGATCCGTCCCTATTGACTTTCAATGTTAAGTCTGGAGTCCCTTTTATACCATCGGATCGGAGTTTTCTCCAATCCGATGGTATATTTTAACTTGAAGCGTCCCCATCACCATGGGAACGCCTCTATGTTAGAATATACTGTCGGATATGAGTTAGATCGTGAAACCTCATTTCCGACAGTATATTCTAACACAGAGGCGTTCCCATGGTGATGGGGACGCTTCTAGTTAGAATATACTACAAACTGTGTACATGACTGCCCCCTGCTGCCTAGCAGAATCCGATCTCTTACAGGGGGCTGTGATCAGCACAATTAACCCTTCAGGTGCCGCACCTGAAGGGGTTAATTGTGCTATCATATCCTCCTGTAAGAGATCAGGGCTGCCAGGCAGCAGGGGGCAGCACTATATTAGCTCCCCTCCCCAGTTTGAATATCATTGGTGGCCAGTGCGGCCCCCCCCCCTTCCTCCCTCTATTGTAATAATTCCTTGGTGGCACAGTGTGCGCCCCCCCCCCCCCTTTATTGTAATAATTCGTTGGTGGCACAGTGTGCGCCCCCCCCCCTTCCTCCCTCTATTGTAATCGTTGGTGGCACAGTGTGCGCCCCCCATTGGCCCCCCTCCCTCTATAGCATTAACAACATTGGTGGCCAGTGTGCGGCCTCCCATCTACACCCCCCCCCCCCGATCATTGGTGGCAGCGGGTTACTAGCAATAGTAAAAGATTCATACTTACCTGGGAGCTGCGATGTCTGCTTCCGGCCGGGAACTCCTCCTACTGGTAAGTGACAGTTCATTTAGCAATGACACTTACCAGTAGGTGGAGCTCCCGGCCGGATACGAACATCGCAGCAGCCGGTAAGTATGAATCTTCTACTATTGTACTATTGCTAAGTAACCATGGCAACCAGGACTGTAGTAGCGTCCTGGTTGCCATGGTTACCGATCGGAGCCCCAGCGATTAAACTGGGACTCCGATCGGAACTCCGCTGCCACCAATGATGGGGGGGGGGAGATGGGAGGCCGCACACTGGCCACCAATGTTGTTAATGCTATAGAGGGAGGGGGGGCCGATGGGGGGCGCACACTGTGCCACCAACGAATAATTACAATAGAGGGAGGGGGGGGGCGCACACTGTGCCACCAACGAATTATTACAATAGAGGGAGGGGGGGCCGCACTGGCCACCAACCTATTATTACAATAGAGAAGGGGGGGGGGGCCGCACTGCCCACCAATGATATTCAAACTGGGAAGGGGGGGAGGGTCTGCCCCCTGCTGCCTGGCAGCCCTGATCTCTTACAGGGGGCCGTGATCAGCACAATTAACCCCTTCAGGTGCCGCACCTGAAGGGATTAATTGTGCTGATCACGGCCCCCTGTAAGAGATTGGGTGCTGCCAGGCAGCAGGGGGCAGTCTTGTACACAGTTTGTAGTGTATTCTAACTAGAAGCGTCCCCATCACCATGGGAACGCTTCTGTGTTAGAATATACTGTCGGTTCTGAGTTTTCACGAAGTGAAAACTCAGCTTTGAAAAAGCTTTTATACAGACGGATCTTCTGATCCGTCTGTATAAAAACTAACCTACGGCCACGGATCACGGACACGGATGCCAATCTTGTGTGCATCCGTGTTCTTTCACGGACCCATTGACTTGAATGGGTCCATGAACCGTTGGCCGTGAAAAAAATAGGACAGGTCATATTTTTTTCACGGCCAGGAAACACGGATCACGGATGCGGCTGCAAAACGGTGCATTTTCCGATTTTTCCACGGACCCATTGAAAGTCAATGGGTCCGCGAAAAAAAACGGAAAACGGCACAACGGCCACGGGTGCACACAACGGTCGTGTGCAGGAGGCCTAAGGGTTACGCCCGCTTCACAGACATTGACAGACCAAACTCCCCTTTTAATGCACCGCAAAAAACCGCAAACAGTCCATTTGCCCAACCGCAAACTCCCCATTTGTTCAAGGTTGGATACCAAGCTAGCCATGTCCCGTTGATGTCATTGAAGGTTTCTTCCTCCACCCAGCCACGTACAACACCAAGGGTCCCCGAAAGGTGAATTGAATTGATTTTTCGAACGGGGAGATGGTTAAAAAAACGCTGGCTCCCTCCCCTTTGTTTGAATCGACGGTCACTGCGTCTGCGCCGTGCAATTTACTGCCCCACCCGATATGAGTGGTATTTTCTGTAGTTCTCTCTTCTCATCAGTTTAATCCCTGTTACGTCCCCAATCTGGGGTCAATTTATTAAATAGATTTTTCGAACGGGGAGATGGTTAAAAAAAATGCTGGCTCCCTCCCCTTTGTTTGAATCCACGCCACGGTCACTACGTTTGCGCCGTGCAATTTACTGCCCCATCCGATATGAGTGGTATTTTCTGTAGTTCTCTCTTCTCATCAGTTTAATCCCTGTTACGTCCCCAATCTGGGGTCAATTTATTAAATAGATTTTTCGAACGGGGAGATGGTTAAAAAAAATGCTGGCTCCCTCCCCTTTGTTTGAATCCACGCCACGGTCACTGCGTCTGCGCCGTGCAATTTATTGCCCCACCCGATATGAGTGGTATTTTCTGTAGTTCTCTCTTCTCATCAGTTTAATCCCTGTTACGTTCTCAATCTGGGGTCAATTTATTAAATAGATTTTTCGAACGGGGAGATGGTTAAAAAAAATGCTGGCTCCCTCCCCTTTGTTTGAATCCACGCCACGGTCACTGCGTCTGCGCCGTGCAATTTATTGCCCCACCCGATATGAGTGGTATTTTCTGTAGTTCTCTCTTCTCATCAGTTTAATCCCTGTTACGTTCTCAATCTGGGGTCAATTTATTAAATAGATTTTTCGAACGGGGAGATGGTTAAAAAAACGCTGGCTCCCTCCCCTTTGTTTGAATCCACACCATGGTCATTGCGTCTGCGCCGTGCAATTTACTGCCCCACCGGATAGGAGTGGTATTTTCTGTAGTTCTCTCTTTCATCAGTTTAATCCCTGTTACGTCCCCAATCTGGGGTCCATTTATTAAATTGATTTTTCGAACGGGGAGATGGTTAAAAAAAACGCTGGCTCCCTCCCCTTTGTTTGAATTTACGCCACGGTCACTGCGTCTGCGCCGTGCAATTTACTGTCACACCCGATATGAGTGCTATTTTCTGTAGTACTATTCTCATCAGTTTAATCCCTGTTACGTCCCATATCAGGGTGGGATTGCCTTTTGTGAAAAAAATTTTAGGCCGGGTACCTTCGACTGCCTTCACAGTGACAGACCAAACTCTGATACACCAAACTGAATTGATTTTAGGAACCGGGAGATGGAAAAAGCAGCTTGGTCGGTCCTCTTACTCCCAAGTTGGGGCCCTGCACGTGCACGGAGCAATGTGCTGTGACACCCGATATGAGTGGTGTCTTAGTGTCACGGCTGAGGATGGGGAAAACCCTCAGCCGTGCGATGAACAGAGATGATGGTCGCTGCTCGACCAGGACGACAGGATTAGGGAGCAGGTCACCTCCTAAACGCATCCCTAACCTGACCCTGACTCCTAGCTACATGAGCCAACCTTGATGGTAGGAGGGCTCATGCTCCGGAACCTAGAAGTTCCTGCTAGCCCTCAAGATGGCCCTCACCTAGGAGCAGGGTAAGACGACCTGTTCCTTCTGGACATGAAGGAAGAGGAGTCTCACTGGCCAAGCTGCTGGGAAAAAGGGGAACACAAACAGTCCTATGGATATGGCAGGTAATGTGAACTAGTTCCACTTACCTGCCACAGCCTTGCTGACTGGATCCCTGTGCAGCCAAGCTGAAGTCCACACAACATTCAATGAACCCAGCAAACACACAGCCACACACAGGAACCCAGATCCATAGCTACACCAATATACAACAGGAAAATATAAACTGAACATCGCATAACATGGTGAATCACAATTTATGACCACAAGGGTGGCCCTCAGTGGCAGATGGAAATGTGACCAGGAGCGTTCCTCCAGCTTACAACAAGGCTGGAGTACCCCTCAGACATCAGGTCTAAACTGAGGCTTTATAGCCCATGCAGCCACACCCACAATCAGACACACCCAGTGCACACACACACTAGGAAGGAAGTTAACCCTTCCAACACCAGGGAAGGGAAGACATCAACTTAAAGGGAAAGTGTCCAACACCTAAGTCACACTGTGGCTGTTGCCGCAAGCAACGACATGGGTGGCAACCGTGTCCTGGGAGTCAGCCCGAAGGCCGGGACACTGCCACCACATGTACACACTACAACCAAACGTTGCCACGGGCAACCACAGTGAGGGGAAGATGTCAGTGCACACCAAACATAAGACAGAGTGCACACAGACATACATAAGTGCATACCTACAGACACACAAACTCCAAAAGGACCGCACACATACCTGTTATCCGCGGCAACCGCACTTGAGGCAAACTACATCAAGCCTCAAGCTGCGGTTGAAACAACAACCCAAACCGCGGGCAACTGTATGCGGCTCCCAAGGAGTCACGGCCAGAACCGTGGCCGTGACACTTAGCTAGTACTATTCCTATCAGTTTAATCCCTGTTACGTCCCCTATCCGGGGACGTGTGTCGAATTCATTAACCATTGTCGAATTAACGAACCATTACGACATCCTGGAATAATTTAGTTCTGAGCTTTGTACTTGCTTTGTATTGGAATTGATGGGGATTTTTTTAATTGTCTGCATTATTTCTAATAAACTATTAAGAGACTTTATTATGATTTTTTTATTTTATGTATTAAAAACCCACCCATACAACTTAAAAAAAATATATAAAAAAATATATGTTTTTTCTATGAAAAATTATCCAGCCGATCGCTTTTGGTCTGATCATAATGAAGCAACGGCCTTATCATCTGGGGTGTGGCAACATTGCCAACACACTCATAGAGGTGATGATTGCTTCATTGTGATATGCAAGCCCCTTCACCGCAACAACCGGCCCCAACTGCTGATATGGAGCGTGTTAGCAGGAGGCAGCATTTGAACAACATGGTGGAACAGTACCTGTGCACACGACTACACGTACTGACTGATGGTTCTGCCCCATTCAACTTCTGGGTCTCTAAATTGTCCACATGGCCAGAGCTTGCCCTGTATGCCTTGGAGGTGCTGGCCTGCCCTGCAGCCAGTGTACTCTCTGAACGTGTATTTAGCACGGCAGGAGGCGTCATTACAGACAGACGCAGCCGCCTGTCCACAGCCAACGTGGACAAGCTCACGTTCATTAAAATGAACCAGGCCTGGATCCCTCAAGACTTGTCTGTACCTTGTGCAGAATAGACAGTTCTAACAGCCTCAACCATCCATCCTTGTACTCAAGTGCACTTATTCCTTTTAATTTTTTTATATGTCCCAATATTTTGGGGGATACCCCTATGTAAAAATGCAAAATAACACACATCTGTGTTGGCTACCTATTCCTCCTTCGCCGCCGCTTCCACCTAGACTGCCACGTGAGCCTACACGGCCACATCCACCCATTCACCGCCTCCTCAACCTCTTCCTCCTACATCATGTTGTGCCTAACAATCAATCCTAATTTTTATTTTTTTAAGGTCTTATGTTTTTTTATTTTCCATGCTCTTAAGCACATTTTGCTGCCTTTTGCAGCCCCCTAGCTCTTTCCGGGGCTATTTAAGAGCCATTTTAGTGGCCAAAAGTTCAGGTCCCCATTGACTACTTTATTTTTAAGTTCGGCCGAACCTGCCTAACCCGAACATCCAGGTGTCCGCTCAACTCTATACGTGACTAACATCGAGTGACAGGAGATTCACTGGTTCTATTTACTCCAAAGTGTTGTACACACTGGGGCAGGACAAGATTACATTTGTACAGCAAGACAGGTAGCGCTTACTGTGTGAGCAGGAGAGAGCAGTCCGTAACACATGGGCCGTACTATTATTGTAAGCGCGACCTATTGCTTTGTTTTATTAGGCTTCTTCAAAGGACTCTTCTATCAGAGCAGGCGTGATGACAGCAGGAGCAGAGGTCTCAAAGAGGTCACACTGATCCCCTATTATTCATTTATCATTGTTTTACCTATCCTTATCTCTAATAGAGCCATCTTTACCTCTAGTAGAGTCAGCTTTTAGTATACCGTATTTTTCGCCCCATAAGATGCACTTTTTCATACCCAAAAATGGGAGGAAAATGCCCCTGCTTATTATGGGGCGAATGCTGAAAGTTTAAAATCGCTGGATGCGATGTACAGAGCGGGGGCCGGGGGAGGGACTGGGAGGAGGAGCTGGGGGCCGGCAATAGCGGTGGGGCGGTGCGGTCACTGTACTATAGCCCCGCCCCACCGCTCCGGTATTCTAATATAAAATGTATTATTGAATTAAAAGTTATTAAACATGCCCCCCTCACTCCTAATAGTACTGTATATCCTAATTGCTTCTGTATAATGCCGGCAGACAGGCCGGGCTGGCGGCAGCGTAACTCCCTGATGTCACGTGCCTGCGCCGCTTCCTTTATGAATGAAGCAGGCGGCGCAGGCAAGTGACGTCAGTGAGTGACGCGCCGGCCGCCCGGCCCGCCTGCCGGCATTATACAGAAGCAATTAGGATATACGGTACTATTAGGAGTGAGGGGGGCATGTTTAATAACTTTTAATTCAATAATACATTTTATATTTGTATACTGGGGGGGCGGGGGCGGCGGCGGCGGGGGGGGGGGGGCACATGGAATCTGTGGATGGCACAGTTAAGGGGTGGGGGTCTGTGGATGGCACTGTTATGGGCTGGGGGGGTCTGTGGATGGCACTGTTATGGGGTGGGGGGGTCTGTGGATGGCACATATATAACAGTGCCATCCACAGATCCCCCCCCTTTAACAGTGCCAGCCACAGATCCCCCCCCTGTAACAGTGTCCGTCATTCACAGATCCCCCCATAAGTGTCCGTCATCCACAGATCCCCCCATAAGTGTCCGTCATCCACAGATCCCCCATAAGTGTCCGTCATCAACAGATCCCCCCATAACAGTGTCTGTCATCCACAGATCCCCCCATAAGTGTCCGTCATCCACAGATCCCCCCATAACAGTGTCCGTCATCCACAGATCCCCCCATAACAGTGTCCATCATCCACAGATCCCCCCATAACAGTGTCCGTCATTCACAGATCCCCCATAAGTGTCCGTCATCAACAGATCCCCCCATAACAGTGTCTGTCATCCACAGATCCCCCATAAGTGTCCGTCATCCACAGATCCCCCCATAACAGTGTCCGTCATCCACAGATCCCCCCATAACAGTGTCCATCATCCACAGATCCCCCCATAACAGTGTCCGTCATCCACAGATCCCCCCATAAGTGTCCGTTATCCACAGATCCCCCCATAAGTGTCCGTCATCCACAGATCCCCCCATAAGTGTCCGTCATCCACAGATCCCCCCATAAGTGTCCGTCATCCACAGATCCCCCATAAGTGTCCGTCATCAACAGATCCCCCCATAACAGTGTCTGTCATCCACAGATCCCCCCATAACAGTGTTCGTCATCCACAGATCCCCCCATAACAGTGTCCGTCATCCACAGATCCCCCCATAACAGTGTCCGTCATCCACAGATCCCCCCCATAACAGTGTCCATCATCCACAGATCCCCCCATAACAGTGTCCGTCATCCACAGATCCCCCCCATAACAGTGTCCATCATCCACAGATCACCATTAGTTCCAAACCCACCAAAAGCACACCTTTTGGTTAAAATTTTTTTTTTCTTATTTTCCTCCCCAAAAACCTAGGTGCGTCTTATAGGGCGAAAAATACGGTATTTATATTTTATCATGATTTTAGAAAATTTTTCTTTATTTTTTATATTTTTTATTTTGTCTATAACAAGTATTTTTCCTGTATAATTGTATATAATATACACTGGTGGTTCGGTTCATACCATAGATATTGCATTTTAATACAGTAATAATTGAGTATATAAATAAAAAAAAATCCGCATATTGCAGCACACACACATATACACATATATAAAAATATATGTGTAAAAATATGTATATATGTATAAAATGATATTATGTCTGATCTAACTGATAGTATGTATTATTGTCTAAGGCTGGGTTCACACCTGAGCGTTTTACAGCGCATTCCTACGCACTGTAAAACGCTCAACAGGCGAAAAACCAATGTTTCCCTATGGGCATGGTTCTCACCTGAGAGTTTTACAGCGCGTACGAACGCGCTGTAAAACGCCCTACGCCCCGAGAAGTACAGGAGCTTCTTTGGGGCATATTGTTGCGCGTATTGTGGCAGTTTTTCATTGGATTAATCACACAAACGCGCGTACTACGTGCGTTTCCAAAATACTAAAACGCCCCAAAATACGCCTCAAAAATGCCTGATAAAAACGCCTGTAAAAAGCGCTTATCGAATACGCTCAGGTGTGCACCCAGCCTAACAATCATAACATCACATCAATAGAGATGGCCTTGCGGTTCGCCCGGCGGTCGTTTCGCGGTGAACTTTGCGTGTTCGCGATTTGCCGAACATGCGAACATATGGAGATATTCGCGCCCACCATATTCTTTTACATTGTGAAGAACTTTGACCCACGACACATCTATCAGGTGGTACAGGACAGCCAATTGAGATGTTTCAGCACATGGACACACCCCCTACCTTATAAATAAACCTGATCTGGCCGCCATTTTACATTCAGTGTTTTGCCAGTGTACGGAGAGGTCGCTGTGTGGAGCAGGGACAGGCTGTTAGGGACACCAATCGCTAGCTAATATGGCCACAAAAGTCCTTTTAAGCACTAGTATAGGTGTGCTATCGATAGGTGTGATACACAGAGGGGTGTGATATACTTATAATATACTTTTATAATGAGTCAAAAACACATAGATCTATATAGTGATCACCTGGAAGTCAGGGGCTAGGGGCTAGGGGCTTACTAGGGCCATTTTATATAGGGTAAGGTTCCGGACGGGGTCGCTCTTATCAGGGCGGGTGGTCTGTGGTTAGGATATCAGGGTCAGAATAGCACCCCCCTGTAGGGCAATATCAGGGACAGTTCTTTGCCCACCCTGTCCTTCAATACCACATCATCATCTAGCCCAGGGATGGATGGTTTTTGCTTTCCCTCCGGGATTCACGGATGTGCACTGGAACCCCCCGGATTGTGGTAGGACATATGGGTTCTGATTTAGTGCCGCCGAGCACTTGTTATTGCCGACCACATCTACGCTTTTTGCTTAACTTTAATAATTAAATTTATTTTTATTTTGAGGGATATCTTTTCCATTCACACATCCGCAAAATGGGTCCGCAACCGTTGCGCAATTTTGTGGAACGGGTGCAGACCCATTCCTTTTCAATGTGGCCGGAATGTGCTGTCCGCATCCGCATTTGCGGATCCGCAATTGCAGACAAGATTAGGCATTTTCTATTATAGTGCCGGCGATGTGCGGTCCGAAAATTTCGGAATGCACATTGCCGGTGTCTGTGTTTGCGAATCCGCAAAACACTTACAGACGTGTGAATAGACCCTCATAGTAACATTATTAAAGGTTACGTTTTATCTTTATGAAAATTCTAATGGATTGCCTTCCTTGTACAATGTTATAATATACTTTCTATGTTAGACAGTGTATTATAGTGCATTTGTATTGTGCGGCAGTTGTGTGCGGTTCTGCTGCGATACTGCAGGTATATAGAGGGACAAGCGTTATTGGAACAAATCATTTCTACTGGTGTGATATACCAGTCGCCCCCCAAAAAACTGATTGAAGCGGGGTGTTATATACCAATATACTTTCTTTATAGTGCATTTGGGTACTATATAGTGCATTTGCGCATGCGCGTACGCGAAAATTATATTGCCGATATTTCGCATTGAAAAAACTTATGAATGGAGATCGCAAATCGAATAATACATCTGGTGTCACTGTCCATGTTGTGGGACTATTTGTGCACTTCTAGTAATTATTTCTTGGCTGCAAATATGAGCTGAAGGTTTTTCAGGTTCGCCTGCCATTAAAATGAATACGACCCGCCGCGAACTTGCGGTTCGCGAACATTTGATCGTGTTCGCGCGATCGCGAACCGTCCCGGCAGATGTTCGTCCATCACTACACATCAATACCCCATGGTTTTACCGGCTCTATGCTCTCCTCGCTCTCTGTGGGTGACGGATGGGATCCCAGCGCTGCTGACATTGCGATCGCTAATATATCCCATTGACAGCTGGGCGTTTGGCTGCGCGTGAGGAGGGGGAGCAGTGTGACCTCTTTGAGACCTCTGCTCCTGCTGTCATCACGCCTGCTCTGATAGAAGAGTCCTTTGAAGAAGCCTAATAAAACAAAGCAATAGGTCGCGCTTCCAATAATAGTGCTGCCCATGTGTTACGACTGCTCTCTCCTGCTCACACAGCAAGCGCCACCTGTCTTGCTGTACAAATGTAATCTTCTCCTGCCCCAGTGTGTACAACACTTTGGAGTAAATAGAACCAGTGAATCTCCTGTCACTCCGATGTTAGTCAGGTACACAGGGGCAGAGTTACCTGACTTTACCTGCAATCTCATTCACATCAGCGTCCCGCCAAAATACTGTTTAAATAGTCATTGTTGTTACCCTTCTGTATACGCTATTATTGTCCTGATGAAGAGGATGTACGTCCTCGAAACGCGTTGACCATAGAATAAAAATCCATCTTTCTTTTAATAATATTACCTGGCACGTACTCTCCTGTTTACAGCGCCGCTACAAAAGGTTCAAAATCCCCCCTTTTTTATTGCTTTAAGTTTTATTTCTGTTGCCACTTCTGCGGCAGAGAAAAGGACCTTGGCAGCAGTACAGGTTCCCAGCACGCTGGACGGGCAAATACCAGCAAGGCTATCTACAGTTGTTGTGGCTCATCACAACAACAAATGGTAAGCGCTTCTTATTTGTGGTCGGGGCTACAACTGGAACAGGAATCCTAACTAAATAATTACCTGAATAAGCGGTTTCATTTGTGCCGTAACCGCAACGTTGTAGGGATGACTGAAGGAGGTTAAAAAAGACAATTATACAATTCGCACTTACCACACCACACAAGTTCTGAAAGGCAAGAGACATCTCATCTTAGGATGAGGAATATATCTGTAATAACAGGAGGACGGCCACCGCCCTAGTTTTCTGATGATTATTCAAGATATCAATGACCGCTGCGTTTGTCGGAAACGAATAATACCGTATGACCGGTCCATTCGTGACCCCAAACACGAGCGGCTGCAACTATGGGGTAAATCTCATAGGAAGCTGAAGACTGTAGAAACCCCGGCAGTGTCTGGACCTCGTTAGGCCACTCGTTCGCTAGCCAGTGTGTGCCAAAAATGGCAGCGAACCCAAAAGTGGGAGCGGCATCGGCCTGGAGAGAGAACGAAAAAACATACTTAAATGGATAAGGAAACGGCGATAAATGACTTGAAACGCGAATGAGATTGATGAATATACGAGCGTGCTATGCGTAGTCTGTTGCGGTATGAAGCGGACCAACGTGATAATTTCGTATCTGAAAATGACTGAACACGATCTCGTGAGATGAGAATGGAGAACCTCGCTATAACCATTGAACGTGTATATATATCATTAGTTTATTTTATTTTTCATAAACATATATATTTTTTCCAAACATATAAATGAGTATATATTTTATTTATTTATTTATTTTTTAAACATATAACCCCTTTTTGTTTTGTGCTGAATTTGGTGGTGCAGAGATTCCTTAAAAATTACCCCGATATGTCAGATCTGCTGCAGAAAGTGGGGGCCGTCTGTGCACGCTTTTGGCGTTCTCACCCTGCTGCTCCTCGCTGCAGCGTAACTTCGGCCTTCCCGCTCACCGCCTCATATGCGACGTGCCCACAAGGTGGAACTCCACCTTGCTCATGCTGTCCAGACTGTGCGAGCAGCAGCAGACGATAGTGGAGTTTCAGCTGCAGCACGCACGGGTGAGTCGCTCGGCGGAACAGCATCACTTCACCACCAATGAGTGGGCCTCCATGCAAGACCTGTGTTCCTTGTTGCGCTGTTTCGAGTACTCAACCAACATGGCCAGTGCTGATAACGCCGTTCTCAGCGTTACTATCCCACTTCTATGCCTCCTTGAAAAAACGCTGCTGGCGATGATGGAAGAGGATGGGGCACAGGAGAAGGAGGAAGATGGATCATTTCCGGCCAGTCATTTACAAGTGGCTCCGAGGGTAGGTTCCTGCACCCACAAACGCCAGGTACACAATTGTCAAGCCAGGGCACAGTTCTGAAGGATGACGAGGTGGAGGATGAGAAGGAGGAGATGGAGAAGGAGGAACCTTGTTCACAGCAGGGTGGCACCTAGACCAGCTCATGACCATCACTGGTGCGTGGCTGGTGGGATACAGAGGACACAGACGATACACCTCCCACAGAGGACAGCTTTTCGTTGCCTTTGGGCAGCCTGGCACACATAAGCGATTACATGCTGCAGGGTCTCCGCAACGACCGCCGAGTTGCCCACATTCTAACTTGTGCTGATTACTGGGTGGCCACGTTGCTGGATCCCCGTTACAAGGACAACGTACCGTCCTTAATTCCGTCACTGGAGCGTGATCGTAAGATGCACGAGTACAAGCGCACACTGGTAGTCGCGCTGCTGGTGGCATTCCCACCTGACAGCGGGGGCACAGTGGAAGCACAAGGCGAAGGCAGAGGAGGAGGAAGAGGTCGCCAACGCAGCTGGGGCACCGCCAGCACCTCAAAAGGCAGGGTTAGCATGGCTAAAATGTGGAAAAGCCTTGTCAGCACGCCACAACAACCAGCACCACCAACTGATATGGAACGTCTTAGCAGGAGGCAGCATTTCAGCAACATGGTGGAGTAGTATGTGTGCACACGCCTACACGTACTGACTGATGGGTCTGCCCCTATCAACTTCTGGGTCTCCAAATTGGGCACATGGCCTGAGCTTGTCCTTTACGCCTTGGAGGTGCTGGCCTGCCCTGCAGCCAGTGTATTATCTGAACGTGTGTTTAGCGCGGCAGGGGGCGTCATCACAGACAAGCGCAGCCTCCTGTCCACAGCCAATGTGGACAAGCTCACGTTTATTAAAATGAACCAGGCATGGATCCCTCAGGACTTGTCCGTACCTTGTGCAGAATAGACATGTATACCGGCACTAACCAGCCATTGTTATACTGCAGCGCAATTGCTCATTCTTGTATTTTTTATATTTCCCACTCTTTTGGGGTGTACCCTAATAAAAATAATAAAAAATAAAAACCTGTGTTGGCTATCTCGTCCTCCTCGACCACCGCTTCCACCTCCACCGCTACGTCCACCGCCTCCTCAAACTCCTACTCCATATGGACCTCCACCTCATAAATCAAGTTGTTGTTTTTTTATTTGTACGTATTTTATTTTATTTAATTTCAATAATTTGTCTGTTACATTTTAGGGTGAAATTCACCATTTTTTGAGTGTGATATACCACTGCTATACCTAGTAGACATGTAAAAAACAATCACTAATTTATCTGTTGCATTTTCGGGCTAAATTAACCAATTTTTGGCTGTGATATACCGCTGCTCTACCTAGTTGACAGCTTAATAAATTTCGCAAATTTTTCTTTTACAATTTCGGTTGACATTCAACAATTTTTGGCTGTGATAGACCCCTGCTCTACCTAGTAGACAGGTTAATAAATTTCACTAATATTCCTGTTACATTCTTGGGTTGACATTTTACAATTTTTGACGTGAATAAACCCCTGCTCTGCATAGGTGACAGGGACCGAAATGTAAAAAAATTATCTGTTCCATTGGTGGGTGACATTAACCCATTTCTGGCGATGAAAAACCCCTACTCTGCATAGGTGACAGGGATTTAAATTTCTAAAATTAATCTTTAATTGGCCCTTTCCTTCGATTCTTCTGCTTTAATAACTTTTCACATATTTCCGCTCGATCAAAATTAAATTTCATCCATTTATCTCCCTTTGATGTGGTCTCTCTTTCTCACGCTCCCTCTCCGTCGTGGAACCCTGACTCGCCGCTAACCGTGATCAACATGGTAGGCTCAGAAAAGAACCTCTAAAGTTGATAGAGAAGATATCCAAATGTATGGTGGACGTCATGAGGGCACCTCTGCATAGGTGACAGGAACATAAATTTAAAAAAATCGTCTGTTACATTGTCAGGTGACATTTTACCAATTTTGCCGGATAGAAACCCCTGCTTCTTTAATTGATGCGCGCCACCTCCTTTTATTCAATGCTTAAATTTTAACAAGTTGTTCCACATTTGCGCTTCAATAGTTTGTCCCAGTTTTCCGCTCTATCATATTTAATTTGAAACAATTAACCTCCCTTGGATGTGGTCTCTCTTTCTCACGCTCCCTCTCCGGCGTGGAACCCTGATTCGCCGATAACCGTGATCAACATGGTAGGCTCAGAAAAGAATATCGAAAGTTGATAGAGAAGATAACCAAATGTATGGTGGACGTCACAGGGACGTGCGATCAGGCAGAAGTTATCTAGAGTCAACAAAGCGGCAGCAGGGCCTCTCCTGGCTAACGTTTCCTAATCCAAAATACCCCAGTGACATTCCCTGTAATTTTTAATTAATCATTCAAATAACAGGGCATCTTAAGAGTCCTGTATTGTTATTTATCGTCACTACCTCCCTGAGTCAGGAGTGGGTAATGGCCGCGCGCCCCCTCCTTTCCTTCAATTCTTCTGCTTTAATAATTTGTCCCACATTTCCGCTCGATCACAATTAAATTTCATCCATTGATCTCCCTTGGATGTGGTCTATCTTTCTCACGCTCCCTCTCCGGCGTGGAACCCTGATTCGCCGCTAACCGTGATCAACATGGTAGGCGCAGAAAAGAACATCAAAAGTTGATAGAGCAGATATCAAATTGGATTGTGAACATCACGGGGACGTGCGACATGGTGGAGCAGTATGTTTGCACACGCCTACACGAACTGATGGTTCTGCCCCCTGCAACTTCTGGGTCTCCAAATTGGGCACATGGCCTGAGCTTGCCCTTTAATCCTTGGAGGTGCTGGCCTGCACTGCAGCCAGTGTATTGTCTGAACGTGTTTAGCACGACTGGAGGGGGTTATCACAGGTTACTGTATGTTTGCCAATGTTTTGGGGTGTACCCTAGTTTAAAAAAATAAAAATAAATTTAAAACCAAAAAGCAGTGTAGGCTACCTCCTCCTCCGCCTCATCCACCGCCACTTCCACCTACACCGCCACATCCAACACCTTCTCAACCTCCTACTCCATATGGACCTCATCCTCCTAGATTTTTTATTTTTACGTATTTTATGTTATTTAAAGTCATTTCCTTATCCACTTTTGTTTGCATAGCACTTGTCATGCTCTTAACCACATTTTGATGTTATTTGCAGCCCTCTAGCCCTTTCCATGACATTTTTAGAGCCATTTTAGTGCTCAAAAGTTCGGGTCCCCATTGACTTCAATGGGGTTCGGGGTCAAGTTCGGGTCCCGAACTCGAACTTTTTTGTGAAGTTCGGCCGAACCCGAACATTCGGGTGTCCGCTCAACTCTATTTCCTAGCACTCTTTACTATTAGTGGTAGGACTCTACCCTTCTGCCCTTTCTGCAACATTATACACACACACGGACCAGACGGTGAGAAATCGGTGTGGTCACAGAGGGTGGAGTACAGCAGAATCCCCACCTTTCATCTGTGGGGATGGGAACAACCTGATTGGGTGTGAGATTCAAGCAAGGTCCTACCTATACATGTTCTCTGGTAAGAAGTGGGTACCTTTTTGTATGTTGGTTTACCCTTCTTAGGTACAAACACACTTTCATGGTAGGAAATTGTTGGTGGTACTAGCCCATTAAGTGGTGGTGTCTATGAATAGAATTGTGGGCCTTTTAAATTTTAAAGGTATAACATTAAAGGTTACATTTTACTACTGCCCGTTTTATTGTTCCAGCCTCTATATAAGCTGGAGTCATGTAGCGCTGCACGTCACTCTGCTTTTTACTAGTGTAGGGATAGGATGCTGCTGCTGTGAGGGAGAGAATAGAAAAGAATCTGTTATCAGAAGTGCTTGTTAACTCTGCGATCTACAGCGATTTTGTTTTGTGGGTGCAGTGCACCATTTTTTTACTGCCCTGAGCCCAGTGACACAGAAAAATAACTTTTATCCGTCTGTTAGTTAGGTGGGCGTCGGCGGCCATTTTGTGCATATTCAGTGTACCAGCACTGCATATGTGCATTTGTGACAGTCAAATAGAAGCTTTAAATACTGCAGTTATATTCAGTTTGTTTTTTTTTAAAAACACATTTTTTGCAAAATAATACATTTTGGGTCCTTTGCTGCATTTGTGACAGTCAAATACAAGCTCTAAATACTGCAGTTATATTCAGGGTTAAAAAAAACACCCATTTTGCTGCTGGTGGAGCTCCTGTTGCAGGGAGAGGACGTGGTGGATCTGTGCCAGTTACACGCACTAGTGAAACACTTTCCTCAGGTGTGAGTAGGCGACAGAACCTTCAGCGTTATTTGGTGAGGCCAGAACAAGTACAGGCGATAGTAGATTGGGTTGCTGACAGTGCCTCCAGTCTCCTGCTGAAAGACCACAGTTGGCACCTGCAGCCCATTTCCATCAGTCTTTCACCTCACCCCCTTGCAAAGCAGCCAAGCAGTCTGAGCCCTAAGTCATACAGCAGTCTCTTATGCTTTTTGATGACTCTGTTAGCAGGGTTTCACAGGGCCATCCACATAGCCCTGCCCCAGAAGTGGAAGAGATTGAGTGCACCGATGAGGACATGGGAGGACCACCGCAGCACATCTCGGATGATGACGAAACACATGTGCCAACTGCTGTGGCTTTCTCCAGTGTTCAGACCGACAAGAAGGGCAGGGTTGAAGACTCGGTGGAAAATGATATAGAGGACGATGAGGTCCTTGACCCTACATGGAATCAAGGTCATGCGAGTGACCTGTCTAGTTTGAAGGAAGAGGCGGTGGTCACACAGAGCCACCAGCACAGCAGAAGAGGGAGCAGGGTGCAAAAGCGGAGCGGCCGTCCCCTGCTACTGCCCACCGCACCAAGGGACCGAGCACACCAGACAATGTGCTGACGACAAGACACGAGTGGTTTGCACGCTGTGCAATCAGAGCGTGAAGCGAGGCATAAACGTTCTAAACCTCAGCACAACCTGTATGACCAGGTTTTTAAGTGCAAAGCACGAGCTGCAGTGGAGTAGACACCTCAAAAACAAAGAAAGATCTCAGGCTCCTCCTGCCTCCTCTTCTGCTGCATTCTCAGCCTCTTATTCCCCCTCTGGAGTGACAGTGGCACCTGCCAACCCGCAAACAGAGGATCTGCCAGCAATGCCACCACCTGGGTCAACAAGCATCTCCACAATGTCCCATGGAATTACTGGCCTTTGAAATGCTGTCATTCCGTCTCGTAGAGACGGAGAGTTTTAAAAGCCTTATGGCGGTTGCTGTCCCACAGTACGTCATGGCCAGTCGCCACAACATATCCAGGCAAGCCATCCCTTCCCTGCACAACCAAGTGGGGGATAAAATCAGGTGTGCACTGCGCAACACCATCTGTGGCAAGATCCACCTAACTAAGGATACGTGGACCAGTAAGCACAGTCCAGGACATTATATTTCCCTAACAGCACACTGGGTGGGCCTGAGGCGGATAGCAGTTGGCCGCATGTCCTTCCACCACCGAGGATTGCAGGGCGCTTCTCTTTGCCTCCTGTTGCTTCCTCCTCCTACTCCGCTTCCTCATCCTCTACCGCCTCCTCATCTGGTCAGCGTAACACCTTCACCACCAACTTCAGCACAGCCAGGGGTAAACGACAGCATGCAGTTTTAAAACTTATCTGTTTGAGGGACAAACCCCACACCGCGCAGGAGCTGTGGACGGGCATGGAACAAGATACCAATGAGTGGTTGGTGCCAGTGAGCCTCAAGCCCGGCCTGGTGTTGTGCGATAATGGGCGAAACCTCGTAGCAGCTCTGGGCCTAGCCGGTTTGACGCACATCCCTTGCCTAGCGCATGTACTGAATTTGGTGGTGCAGAAATTCCTTAAAAATTACCCGGGCCATTTGTGCGCGCTTTTGGCATTCTCTCCCTGCTGGTGCTCGTCTGTCAGCGCTGCACCGTAACTTCGGCCTTTCCTCTCACCGCCTCAGATGCAACATGCCCACAAGGTGGAACTCCACCTTGCACATGTTGGCCAGACTGTGCGAGCAGCAGCAGGCGATAGTGGAGTTTCAGCTGCAGCACGCACGGGTGAGTCGCTCTGCGGAACAGCACCACTTCACAACCAATGAGTGGGCCTCCATGCGAGACCTGTGTGCCTTGTTTCGCTGTTTCGAGTTCTCCACCAACATGGCCAGTGCTGATGGCGCCGTTCTCACCGTTACTATCCCACTTCTATGCCTCCTTGAAAAAACGCTTCGGGGAATGATGGAAGAGGGATCATTTCCAACGGATTCAGGCCAGTCCTTCACAAGTAGCTCCGAGGGTGGGTTCCTGCACCCACATACGCCAGGTACACAATTGTCTAGCCAGGGCACAGTTCTGGAGGATGACGAGGTGGAGGATGAGAAAGAGGAGATGGGGGAGGAGGGACCTTGTTCACAGCAGGGTTGCACTCAAACCAGCTCATGGCCATCACTGGTGCATGGCTGGGGAAATACAGAGGACAAAGAAGATACACCTTCCACAGAGGACAGCTTGTCGTTGCCTCTGGGCAGCCTGGCACACATGAGCGATTACATGCTGCAGTGTCTCCACAACGACCGCCGAGTTGCCCACATTCTAACTTGTGCTGATTACTGGGTGGCCACGCTGCTGTATCCCTTTTACAAAAACAACGTACCATCCTTAATTCCGTCACTGGAGCATGATCGTAAGATGCGTGAGTACAAGCTCACGCTGGTAGACGCGCTGCTGGTGGCATTCCCACCTGACAGCGGGGGCACAGTGGAAGCACAAGGTGAAGGCAGAGAAGGAGGAAGAGGTCGCCAACGCAGCTGGGACACCACCAGCACCTCAGAAGGCAGGATTAGCATGGCAGAAATGTGGAAAAGCTTTGTCTGCACGCCACAACAACCAGCACCACCAGCTTATATGGAACGTCTTAGCAGGAGGCAGCATTTTAGCAGCATGGTGGAGCAGTATGTGTGCACACGCCTACACGTACTGAATGATGTGTCTGCCCACTTCAACTTCTGGATCTCCAAATTGGGCACATGGCCTGAGCTTGCCCTTTACGCCTTGGAGGTGCTGGCCTGCCCTGCAGCCAGTGTATTGTCTGAATGTGTGTTTAGCACAGCAAGGGGCGTTATCACAGACAAGTGCAGCCGCCTGTCCACAGCCAATGTGAACAAGCTCACGTTCATTAAAATGAACCAGGCATAGATCCCACGGGACTTGTCCATACCTTGTGCAGAATATACATGTATACCGGCCTTACCCAGCCATTGTTATACTCCAGGGCACTTGCTCATTGTTGTATTTTTGATATTTATCACTCTTTTGGGGTGTACCCAAATTTAAACAAACCAGTGTTGGCTACCTCATCCTCCTCCACCACCGCTTCCACCTACACTGCTATGTCCACCGCCTCCTCAACCTCCTACTCCATATGGACCTCCACCTCATAGATCAAGATTATTATTTTAAATTTTTACGTGTATTATTTTATTTTAAGTCATTTCACTAATTCGGCTGTTTCATTGTCGGGTGACATTCCCTTATTTTTGGCTGTGATATACCCCTGCTCTACATTGTGGACAGGGAAATACCTTTCACAAATTCGTCTGTTACATTGTTGGGAGACATTCACAAATTTTTGGCTGTGATATACCCCTGCTCTACCTAGTGGACAGGGAAATACATTTCAATAATTTGTCTGTTACAATTTTGGGTGACATTCACTAATTTTTGGCTGTGATATACCCTTGCTCAACCTAGTGGACAGGGAAATACATTTCACTAATTTGTCTGTTACATTGTCGGGTGACATTCACCAATTTTTTGCTGTGATATACCCCTGCTCTACCTAGTGGAAAGGAAAATACATTTCACTAATTTGTCTGTTACATTGTCAGGTGAAATTCACCAATTTTTGGCTGTGATATACCCCTGCTCTACCTAGTTGACAGGGAAATACATTTCACTAATTTGTCTGTTACATTTTCGGGTGACATTTACTAATTTTTGGATATGATATACACCTGCTCTACCTAGTGGACAGGGAAATACATTTCACTAATTTGTCTGTTACATTGTCGGGTGACATTCACCAATTTTTGGATGTCATATATCCTTGCTCTACCTAGTGGAAAGGGAAATACATTTCACTAATTTGTCTGTTACATTGTCGGGTGACATTCACCAATTTTTGACTGTGATATACCCCTGCTCTACATTGTCGACAGGAAACACCTTTCACTAATTTGTCTGTTACATTGTCGGGAGACATTCCCAAATTTTTGGCTGTGATATACCCCTGCTCTACCTAGTTGACAGGGAAATACATTTCACTAATTTGTCTGTTTCATTGTCGGCTGACATTCACCAATTTTTGGCTGTGATATACCCCTGCTCTACCTAGTTGACAGGGAATTACATTTCACTGATTTGTCTGTTACATTTTCGGGTGACATTTACTAATTTTTGGCTGTGATATACCCCTGCTCTACATTGTGGACAGGAAAATACCTTTCACAAATTCGTCTGTTACATTGTCAGGTGAAATTCACCAATTTTTGGCTGTGATATACCCCTGCTCTACCTAGTTGACAGGGAAATACATTTCACTAATTTGTCTGTTACATTTTCGGGTGACATTTACTAATTTTTGGATATGATATACACCTGCTCTACCTAGTGGACAGGGAAATACATTTCACTAATTTGTCTGTTACATTGTCGGGTGACATTCACCAATTTTTGGATGTCATATATCCCTGCTCTACCTAGTGGAAAGGGAAATACATTTCACTAATTTGTCTGTTACATTGTCGGGTGACATTCACCAATTTTTGACTGTGATATACCCCTGCTCTACATTGTCGACAGGAAACACCTTTCACTAATTTGTCTGTTACATTGTCGGGAGACATTCCCAAATTTTTGGCTGTGATATACCCCTGCTCTACCTAGTTGACAGGGAAATACATTTCACTAATTTGTCTGTTTCATTGTCGGCTGACATTCACCAATTTTTGGCTGTGATATACCCCTGCTCTACCTAGTTGACAGGGAATTACATTTCACTGATTTGTCTGTTACATTTTCGGGTGACATTTACTAATTTTTGGCTGTGATATACCCCTGCTCTACATTGTGGACAGGAAAATACCTTTCACAAATTCGTCTGTTACATTGTTGGGAGACATTCACCAATTTTTTGCTGTGATATACCCCTGCTCTACATTGTGGACAGGAAAATACCTTTCACAAATTCGTCTGTTACATTGTTGGGAGACATTCACCAATTTTTTGCTGTGATATACCCCTGCTCTACCTAGTGGAAAGGAAAATACATTTCACTAATTTGTCTGTTACATTGTCAGGTGAAATTCACCAATTTTTGGCTGTGATATACCCCTGCTCTACCTAGTTGACAGGGAATTACATTTCACTGATTTGTCTGTTACATTTTCGGGTGACATTTACTAATTTTTGGCTGTGATATACCCTTGCTCTACCTAATGGACAGGGAAATACATTTCACTAATTTGTCTGTTACATTGTCGGGTGACATTCACTAATTTTTGGCTATGATATACCCTTGCTCTACCTAGTGGACAGGGAAATACATTTCACTAATTTGTCTGTTACATTGTCGGGTGACATTCACCAATTTTTGGATGTAATATACCCCTGCTCTACCTAGTAGATTTTACTAATTCATCTGTTAAATTGTTGGGTGACAAATGCTCATCTTTTGCGCAGGAAAGTACATTTGCGGCCTACACTGCATTTAGGACAGTATGAATGGTGAGGCCAGAACAAGTACAGACGATAGTAGATTGGGTAGCTGACAGTGCCTACAGTTCCTTCACATTGTCTATCACCCAGTCCCCTGCTGAAAGATCAGAGTTGGCACCTACAGCCCATGGCCATCTGTCTTTCATCTCACCCCCTTGCAAATCAGGCAAGCAGTCTGAGCCCCAAGTCATGCACCAGTCTCTTATGCTTTTTGATGACTCTGCTGGCAGGAGTACCGTGGGCCATCCACACAGCCCTTCACCAGAAGTGGAAGAGATTGATTGCACTGATGCCCAACCACTTATGTTTCAGGATGACGACATCGCAGCATGTCTCTGTTGATGACCTTAATCATTGTGAGGAGACTTATAGGCCATACATGCTCCTTTGGAATTCTGGGAGGGAAGAAATGCAAATGAGCTCTTAATAAGCTTTGCCTCTAATGCCACCAGATGTAAGGCAGCTATCCTATAAGTCAATATTCAGCTCTTAAAATAAGCCTTGAGACATGACTTGGATATTAAATAAGCCAGCACCTCATCTGCAGACAGCTGTTGCGGGGTGATTGCCCCTCATCAGTGCAGAGCAGAGAGTACTGGCATAACTGGGTAGGAGGCCTGTGTCCGAGCAAGGGGGGAAACTAACTCTCCTTAGGGAGGGAGCACCTTAATCAGTGTGAGGAGACTTATAGGCCATACATGCTCCTCTGGAATTCTTGGAGGGAAGAAATGCAAATGAGCTCTTAACAAGCTTTGCCTCTAATGCCACCAGATGTAAGGCAGCTATCCTATAAGTCAATATTCAACTCTTAAAATAAGCCTTGAGACATGACTTGGATATTAAATAAGCCAGCACCTCATCTGCAGACAGCTGTTTCGGGGTGATTGCCCATCATCAGTGCAGAGCAGAGAGTACTGGATTAACTGGGTAGGAGGCCTTTGTCCGAGCAAGGGGGGAACTAACTCTCCTTAGGGAAAGAGCACCTTAATCAGTGTGAGGAGACTTATAGGCCATACATGCTCCTCTGGTATTCTGGGAGTGCTCTCTCCCTAAGGAGAGTTAGTTCCCCCCTTGCTCGCACAAAGGCCTCCTACACAGTTAAGCCAGTACTCTGTGCTCTGCACTCATGAGGGGCAATCACCCTGAAACAGATGTCTGTAGATGAGGTGCTGGCTTATTTAATATTCAAGTCATGTCTCAAGGCTTATTTTAAGAGCTGAATTTCGACTTATAGGATAGCTGCCTTACATCTGGTGGCATTAGGCCTCTTTCACACGGGCGTCATGTTTTTTGCCCGGATAAGATGCGGGTGCGTTGCGGGAAAATGCGCAATTTTTCCGCGTGAGTGCAAAACAATGTAATGCGTTTTGCACGCGCGTGAGAAAAATCGGCATGTTTGGTACCCAAACCCAAACTTCTTCACAGAAGTTCGGGTTTAGGTTAGGTGTTCTGTAGATTGTATTATTTTCCCTTATAACATGGTTATAAGGGAAAATAATAGCATTCTTAATACAGAATGCTTAGTAAAATAGAACTGGAGGGGTTAAAAAAAAAAATTAAAAAAAATAACTTACCTTAATCCACTTGATCGCGCAGCCGGCATCTCTTCTGTCTTCTTCTTTGCTGTGCACAGGAATAGGACCTTTGATGACGTCACTGTGTTAATCACATGGTCCAATCACATGGTTCATCACCATGGTGAGGGACCATGTGATTGGATCATGTGATGTGACGTCACCACAGGTCCTTAGCCGGCAGCTCAGAATTACAGAAGAAGACAGAGATCCGCAACTACGCGATCAAGTGGACTACGTATTTTATGGTATTTTAAGTAATTTCCCTATCCACATTTGTTTGCAGAGCACTTGCCATCCTCTTTATCAAATTTTGCTGACATATGTAGCCCTCTAGCCCTTTCCATGACTTTTTTTAGAGCCATTTTAGTGCTCCAAAGTTCGGGTCCCCATTGACTTTATCGGGGTTCGGGTTCGGGTCCCGAACTTGAACTTTTTTGTGAAGTTCGGCAGAACCCGTCGAACCCGAATATCCCGGTGTCCGCTCAACTCTAAAAGTGACACATGTCAGATTTGCTAAATTAAGCCTGGTCACAAAGGTGAAAAATGGATTGGTCTTGAAAGGGTTAAGGACAAAGAGGATGAGATTGTGGATTGGATGGCTCGCTCCTCCTCTTAGTCGCAGCAGGATGATGTGGAGGTCACCTCTGTCTGACACAGTGCCGTGTAGACAGGGGTCAGTGCTTTGCTCCTGTTCTTCCTTTTTGCAAGACCAGAAAAGCCTTTCAGTTCCTTTTAGTGAAGCTTTCTAATATGAAAAATGATAACACATGAAGTGGTGCAGTGTTTTTAAACACACTGTTTGTTAATACCATCAACTGAACAAAAAATTTGTAGAATCAAACACAAAGTGAATATCAAGAATCTTTAATTTAACTTTATCCGGTATTGTATTCCAATCAATGATTAAGGAACTTTCAGGGTTTGAAATGTGTAAGCAGATCTATGGGTCATGCATAGCACTTAGGTTTTTAATAGATTGCAAATAAACTTGGTTTTAACATCCTTTTCAATAGAGATATATTATCCACAAAGTCTCTCTTTGGATTATTTTTACAGTTCCTAACAATTCCCCTGCACAATCTCTGGATGTAAATCAGTCCCAGGTAATGAATATAAGCAGCTGCTGACTGTCATCTCTTCTCTGTGCTGAGGGTCTGTGGATGTGTTAGTGACAAGACTGCAGGAGAAGATCTCATGGGTCATGGATTGGTCTCCCATGTACTCCTTATCGTATCTGTTCATTATCTTTCTACCTGTTACAGTTTCTGGGCAGCGATCCTCATCATGTAGACTGACAAACCTGAGAGTTGACTTTGAATACAAATATTATCAGAAAGGAGACATCATTATCGGAGGGCTGATTTCTGCTCATCTGGACACTATAAATGTTCCTGTATTTTATGAAAATCTTTGTTTATTCCTTTACTGTACAGAGTGAGTAGATTTTATTACTTCACACATTTATTTGTTCTCACCACACTGTATATATTGTAAATGATTGCATTGCTCCTAGGGAAAGATCCAGTGCCTCACAGAGTCATCATTCACATAGAGTGCATATCAGACCTTCATCCAGACCTGTAGAGGTTCTCTGTGTGCAGGGTCTGTGGATGGAGGGACTTAGAACCAGAAGTTTTGTAGATTTAGGCAACTTTCAGATGCTCAAATTGTGGTCACCGTTGTGCCTTAGTATTCTTAAGCCCAGCCCAGGAATGGTTCCCAAAGAAGAAAGACATGCAGTGCAGACCTTTCTATCTTTCAATTACTATGTTTCAGTATTCATGCTTTAAAATTTGTGTGATTCTGGCCTTATGTTAACAAGACTATGATACATTTTCATGCCCTCATGTCTGGCTTATTAAGGAATCATTAAATCAAAGCTGTAAATGGAAAGTAAATAATGTGGGGGGGTGAGTCCGCACAACCTGTCTGTAGGTGCAGATCACTATGGCGAAATACATATACAAACGGAAAATGCAAATGTGATCGCACACTGCATCCAGCATTCTGCCCTGCCTCCATGCTGGATGAGACATTGGTGTACATTTTGGCCAAAGCGTAATAAGCCACTCACCGCGTCAAGGTCGTCTCATTTGAGTGGTCCCTAACGCTATTTCCTATCTGTTTATGGGCCATGACAGCCACACAAAGTCCAGGGAATGCGGGTCAGCATGCACGCCAAGCACACTCTGCTTTTAACCCCGTCCGGTGCCATTACAGCTTTCATCGGATCCAGGGATGCAAGTACCAACATGCATGCTGAGCCCACCATATACTTCTCCTGGAGCGTTAGGGACCACTCAAATGAGACGACCTTGACGCGGTGAGTGGCTTATTACGCTTTGGCCAAAATGTACACCAATGTCTCATCCAGCATGGAGGCAGGGCATAATGCTGGATGTAGTGTGCGATCACATTTGCATTTTCCATTCGGAAAGTAAATAATGCTTTGTAGATTGTGTTAATGTTGTATCTCCTTACACTCATGATATTGTACGTATTTCAGAGTTCAAGTTGATCCATATAAAAACATTTTGGCTTTCATTTTTGCTATTGATGAGATTAACAAAGATCCCGACTTTCTGCCCAATATTACTCTCGGCTATAAAATATTTGACACATGTGGAAGTTCGAGGAAATCTCTGAAGTCTGCCATGCAAATACTGTCTGGAAAAGACGAGGAGGCTCCGAATTACTCCTGTGTGGATGATGGAGAAGTGGCTGCTTTTGTGACTAATCCTGGATCTGATATCAATAGAGCCCTGACAGAATTCCTCAGTCTATATAAGATTACACAGGTTAGTGGCCTCTCCCTGGTATTATATATCTCCAAAATACAGATATAGATAAAAACAGGTGGTGACTTCTTCACTATACAGCAGAATATATGGTCATGCTTATGATTTTTGTGTGTATTGTTTCTGTAGATTAATTATGGACCTTCTGACCCTCTCCTGAGTGATAGAGTTTCAAATCCAACAACATATCAGATGACTCCTGATGACCAGGTTCGATATGAAGCTATTGTGAAGACTCTGAAATACTTTGGATGGAACTGGGTTGGATTAATCACACCAGACAATCAAATTGGTGAAATGGAGTCAGAAATACTTAGTAAAATGATGACTCAGCACGAGATCTGTGTAGATTTTATCATCAAATTAGATAAATATGATTACACTATGAACGAAATGGGGATGGAGAAAATGAGAAAATCGCAGGCTAAAGTCATAGTGGTTTGTGGTATTTTTAACAGGTTTTATGCCCGCACTATATACAGCGCTCAAATGGAAAATATCACATTGATCCTTCATGAGTCTTGGATGAATATTATAGATTTAGGACTTGTATATTATCAATCAGTCAACTGCAGCTTAATGTTTATGTCACCAATGAAAGTAATCCCCAAGTTTAATGTCATTCAAAATATAAGCCCCTTGACCCGACCAGATGACCCGCTGCTGGAAGATCTTTGGTTCATCATTTATAGATGTCTGACTAAAAATAAAAATAAAAATGAATTTTTAAAGCTGATTTATAAAGATAAACCTGCAGTTAACTGCAGTGAGATACGTGGCTTCCCTAATGGGATGTATTATGCCCATACTGTGTACTATGTCTACACATCAGTCTACGTTCTGGCTCATGTTCTGAATAGAATTGTTCCAAGAAGATCTAGTTTACAGACACATGGACAAAGACATAAAGTAAGTAATCTACAATCTTTCTGTACAATCAGTGGTTCAGAGGACAGATGATATAACTAATCTATGGTAGCATCACACTGTTCATCCAGCCCTGACCTCACTGACTCCATCACATGAGTGGACAGATGGTCTCCTGAAATACTCTGTGGCACTCGGGGACCCTTCTCTTTCCACTAAGTAACTCTAAGGGCTCATGCACACGACCGTATGTATTATGCGGTTGGCAAAAAATAGATCTGCAAAAAATACGGATGACGTCCATGTGCATTCCATATTTGCGAAACGGAACAGCTGGCCCCTAATAGAACAGCACTATCCTTGTCCGTAATGTGGACAATAATAGGACATGTTCTATTTTTTTGTGGAATGGACATACGGAAAGGGAATGCACACAAAGTAACTTCCATTTTATTTTCAGACCCATTGAAATGAATGGTTCCACATATAGTCCGCCCCAAAAAAAACGGAACGGACACAGAAAGAAAATCCGTTTGTGTGCATAAGCCCTAAGTTTGTGACTTCTCTCAATAGCATGTGCTACTTCGAGACCTATTGCTCTTCATTGTGTAATTATGACTAGGTATGAGTATTTACACCCGTTGGATGTTCGTGTTCGAGGGGTTCGACCAAACTTCATTTCAAACTTCGGTTCAGGTTCCGAACTTGATCGGAACTTGACCCCAAATGACAAACCCCAATGAAGTCAAAGGGGACTCGAACTTTGGGGCTGAAAAATGGATGTAAAAAAGTCATAGAAAGGGCTAGATGGCTGCAAAAGGCTGCAAAGTGGGTGTAAGAGCAGTACAATTGCCCTGCAAAAAATGTGGATAGGGATTTAAAATAAAATACATAAAAATAAAAAATAACAATCTTGAACCAAGAGGCGGACGTCCAAGTGGAGTAGCAAGTTATGAAGGCTGTGTATGTGGCGGTGTAGGTGGAAGAGGAAGAGGAAGTGGAGGAAGAAGCCAACACTGTTTCTGTTTTCTTTTATGTGTCTGTCAATTCTGTGTGTGACCTTTAGCCATTTTTTGGAGTGACGCTGGAATACTTCTCTACTCTACCAATCTAAGACATAATAATCTTGGAGGTGGAGGTCCTAGTGGAGGATGGGGACGTGGCGGAGAAGGTGGAAGAAGGGGTGAGGAAGAGAACACTGTTTCAGTTTTTTTATTTTTTTATGTGTCTGTCAATTCTGTGTCAGGTTACTAAGGGCCACGGCGTGACAGTTTGTTGCTTGCATGTCTGGGTAAAAACTGCAGCTGCTATGCAAACTTCATCAAGCTCAATGGAGGAAATTATGAAGCAGCTGGTGCAGGCCAATGCACAGCAACAACAGGCCATGGAGCAACAGTGGAGATTACAGGCAGAGGAAAAAAAGAGACACAAAGAAGTTTTATGTGTCCAACAACAGGCCATGGCGCAGCAACAACAAGCCATGGAGCAGCAACAGCAGGCTCAGATAGAGGCCCAGGCACGGCTTTGACGAGTACCGGGGTCCCAGCTTTGGCTTTGACCAGGACAGGGTTCCCAGACATGGCTTTGATGAAGGCAGGGGTCTCAGGTGTGGCTTTGACAATGACAGAGGTCCCAGGCATGACAGGGGTCAAAGGTGTGAATTTTAGAGATGACCACATTTTTAAAAAATTAGATTCACCTGGTTCGCCCGAATTTTTTGAAAAAATTTTGTTCGATCTGAATTTATTTGCGGGGAATCGCATTAAAAAGCTGCTATTTCCTGGCTGCACAGAACTTTTATAGGGGTGCAGAACCCTGTGCCTTGCAAAAAATGTGGTACTGAAATAATACTGTGAGTCAGTATGACATGCAGATGCACACCTCACTTATTTGGGCAGTCACGGGACCAAAACTGACTAAATAACTCAAGTACTGTATGAACTCAGCCTTACAGTGGTGAGGTGGAAGCAGCATGAGGAGGCCACAGAGTGGCACATTGACAGTGTGTGGAGGTTGCGGCAGCATCAGGAGGCCACAGAGTGGCAAGTTGACATAGTGTGGAGGTTACAGCAGCAGCAGGAGACCATAGAGTGGCAAGGTGACATATTGATGAGGTGGCAGCAGCATCAGGAGACCACAGAGTGACCCAGGGAAAGAGTGGGGAGATGGGTGGCAATACAAGTACCAGCTGAAGATGATGGGTGAAAGAAGGAGCACTTAGCATCACATGTGTGGTATCAGGCGGGTGGCAGCATCAGAATAGTAGCTGAGGCAGGTAGCCAGAAGAAACTGGTCTCTTTTGTCAAAATGTAGGTGTGGCACCATGGATGATCTAGTCTGATGCATCAGGCAATGGTGGATGGAAATCCTGGCTGATTCATCTTGACAAAGGTCAGTCTTTCCACATTTTGGGTGGACAGGCGAGTTCTTCTTGGGGTAACTATGGCCCTTGCCGCACTAAGCACCCGCTCTGATGCCACACTACTGGCCGGGCCGGAAAGCTTTTTCAGGGGAAACTCTGCTAGTTGCGGCCACAAATCCAGTTTGGCTGCCCAGTAGTCCAGCGGATCTTCAATGTGGGGTGGCATGGTGCTGTCCAAGTATGCCACCACCTGCTGGTTGAGGTCCTGCTCCAGGTCTAGCTGCTGCTGGTAAGTAGTTTCTTCAGTAGGCGGGGGAAAAGATCTGCTCAGCAGCGACTCTAGACTCAAGTTGCTGCTGAGCAGCCATGGCAGAGGAATGTGAGCGCAGAGGGCCACCCCGGTCAGACCTGCGAGAGGATGGACGATGGCGCAGATAAGCAGCGGCCAACTGACTACATAGAATGTCTCGATAGTAGTTCAGTTTGTCCTCCCTCAGCAGGTGTAAAAAAGGTTCCCATTCTGGACCGGTAGCAAGGGTCTAACAAGGTGGAGATCCATAAGTCATCCCTTTGACAATACGGCTGTCACTACGCAAGCAAGTGAGCATGCATCGGGCCATTTGTGCAAGTGACTCGGTGTCACGACGGACGTGCACTCAGTATAAAAGATAACACACCAACCAGGCTCTGGACGAGAGACAGGGGAAGGGTCACCTCCTAGTTTATCCCTGACCTCTTTCCCTGCGCTGCTCAGCCCACAGGCAGACCTTGAAGGTAGGTGTGCTGTGTCCTCCAGCCTAGACTGACAAAACCCTGAACTCCCTGAGATGGTGAAGTGGGGAGATAGGAGCAGCCTGCTCGCACAGAACCTGGAAGGGATAGATGACACAAACAACCAAACTAGAAATGACACTTATCTTCTGAGAGCAGGAACTGACAGCCAACCTTCCCCCTGTAACTTCCCAGACCAAAATGATCAGTATAATCCGCTCAGAGCACTTAGCTGGAGACCATTTAAACTAATGACTCCACCCAGTGCACCTGATGAGAGGCGGATCCAGCACGGCACCAAAACAAATACTAAACTAGTGCTGCTATCCTGGCTGACCTCCGCACATCGTCAGAGTGGGGCATGACACTCGGAGGGACTCCCTGCCTCCATCTCTACTGCATACTGCCAAGTGTGTCTGGGTCCTTTGCCTCATCTTCTTCATTGTTACTCCTACAACAACTGAACAAATAGCCCCTATTAATAATGAGAAGTACTCGCATTTATTATCAGGTGAAAATCTTTATTAATGGTAAAATATATAAGACACAGTGAAAACAAGAAGGAGGAGGTGGCCACAAGACCGCCTCACCCCCAACCCCTGGTAGTGGAGACCACACTAGAGAAGCTCAGGTCATGAGTCAACAAGTATAATGGTATAATATCCACAGGTAATAGTTGTGCATGCAGCCCAAATGACACACAGTAGATACTGGTGCACCAGTACAGATTACAATTACAAACATGTGCTGCATACATACAATGTATAGGGGTCAGATGGCCCCAAAGAAAGGTCGGTCACCAGTAACACAAATAACGTGATGGTGGATCCGTACCCCAGAGTATGTATAAGCTGCATAGCATTATAACAGGTAACTGAAAATGACAAGAATCATTTACCCATAGTGGACAGTTTGACCGAGGTTCTCAGTGTGCTGCTGCCCCAATGCGCGTTTCGCCAACCCTCTGGCTTCGATTGTGATCTGTATTGGTGCACCAGTTTCTACTGTGTGTCATTTGGGATGCATGCACAACTATTATCTGTGGATATTATACCATTATCCTTGTTGACTCATGACCTGAGCTTCTCTAGTGTGGTCTCCACTACCAGGGGCTGGGGGTGAGGCGTTCTTGTGGCCACCTCCTCCTTCTTTTTTTTACTGTGTCTTATATATTTTGCCATTAATAAAGATTTTCGCCTGATAATAAATGCGAGTACTTTTCATTATTATTAGGGGCTATTTGTTCAGTTGTTGTAGGAGTAGCATTATATATATCTAGGCCCCCATATGATTCTATATTGATATATCTGAGGTATGTGTTGCTTCTACTCATCTTCTTCATTGCCCTGTAGCTCCTCTGGCTGCTCCTGCACTTCCTCTCCTGTCACATGTGTGTAAAAACCTCCCATTTCGCTAAACATTGCTTGTGCTCCAATATCCTCCTCCTCCACATCCTGCAGTTCAGCCCCCACAGGGCTCATGTGGCCATGAGATCTATGCGCCAGGTCTCCAGTCCCCTGACCAGCCAGATTTACTAGCATCTGTTCCAGGACATGAAGCAGTGGAATAAAATAGTTCATCCTGTAGTCCTGACAAATAACGTGGCCTCCTCAAAGGGCCTGAGCAAACGGCAGGTGTGACGCATAAGCTGCCACTGGATGACATCAAATTTCCACAGGGGAGAGCTCCTGTCCGCTTGGATCATCAAGAAATCCTTTATGGCCTTTCTCTGTTCGTATAGTCGGTCTAACACATGGAGGGTGGAATTCCAAGGGGTGGAAATGTCGCATATCAGTCTATGTTGAGGGATGCCGTTCTTCTGCTGCAGCTCAGGTAGCGTGTGGTTTGCGGTGTACGAGTGGCTAAAGTGGATGCAAAGTTTACTGCCCATTTTTAGGATATCTTGCAGATGGGTAGAAAAGTTTAGGAACCAGATTTAACACATGTGCCATGCAGGGTGCATGGCTCAGCCCTCCTTGACGCAGCGCCGACACCATGTTCTTCCCGTTGTCGGTCACCATGGTTCCAATTTTGAGTTGTCGTGGAGAAAGCCAGGATTCGATTTCTTGATAAAGAACATGGAACAGTTCCTCCCCTGCGTGACTCTGTTTGCCCAGGCAAACTAGGTGCAGAACAGAGTGACACCGCCACGCCCTGCACATGTGGTATGCTGGAGGGGCACTGTGAATTGTCCCTGCAGTGGAGGCTGAGGACATGGTGGAGGATGAGGAGGCAGAGGCTGACATTGTCGCTGGACCAACGGCGTTTGAACATGGAGGCAGAAGAGGCGTCACCTGGCCAAGTTGCTGGTGTGGCTGTGCAGGAACCACAGCCACACCCAGTGGGCCGTAAAGGACATGTATTGTCCCTGACTGTAGTTACAGATCTACACGTCGGCACTGTCATGCACTTTGGCAGACACCGACAGGCTCAAGGACTGGCCCACCTTCTGCTCAACATGTGTGTAGGGCTGGTACTGCATTTTTGGCAAAGAAATGACGGCTTTATACTCTCCACCTCGGCTCGGCACAAGCCATCAGTTCTCTGAAAGGAGTCCACCACTTGGAAAGAGAGGGACTGCAACACCAGCAACTTGGACAGGAGCACGTTCAGCTTCTGCACCGTTGGATGAGTGCATACATACTGTTGTCTCTTGGCAATCTCTTCTGTGATCGATTGCTGATGGAATGAATGATGAGAAGTAGGAGGAGCATGGGCATCTCGACCAGCAGAAGATGGGAATGACAGACAGCTCCCTTCGGCTGAGGAGCCTTAACTGGCTGAAACCAGGGGCATGCCACTGGTTGATGCAGCGGTTGCTGTGGCATGCTGGACCACCACATCGGAGCCACGGTTCTCCCAGGCCACTTTATGGTGATGCTGAATATGTTGATGCAGGGCGGTGGTGCCAACATTGGCACCCTTGCCACGCTTTACCTTCTGCCCACAGTTTCAGCAAATGGCCATGTTCACCTTCTCTGGTGGCTTAACAAAAAAACTACCACACTGTGCACTGACTGACTGCTACCGCCGCTGCTTCAATGAACCCATGCACTACTACTTTATGGGCAGATAGGCTCCTGCGAAGTGGGTGGTCTACCCATGGCACGTTTGGCTACCGACCTCCCACTGCTGCTACGCTGCTGACTTCCGGCCACTCTCGGGACTTGCTGGCTCCGCCGCTGCCTCACGGACAAGCTGCCACCCTCTTCTCCCGATGATGATGAAGCCCCTAATTCACCCGGCTCCCAAGTGCGATCAGCTATATCATCATCATCGAGTACTGTCTGCACGTCACTGATGTCCTCCTCAACGGTGTCTGGGTAAGGAGCCTCACCGCTCACAACACCAGCTTACACACCAATCTCCTCATCACTACTTGCCCGTCCCTTTGCTGGCCAGTAGCTGGTGACTGTCCTTTAGTAGCTCGTCCTTGCTGTACAGTGGGGCTGAGCCCACAGCATATAATACTTCTCTGGCTGAGAAAACAGAAAAGGACAGAGGCAGGTTGAGGACAGGTGAGGGCACAGGGCCTGCTCCCTGGGCTTGCCAACTAAAGGTTGTGTCTAACGAACCCAATCACTCTTGGCTGGGGGTTTCTGATGTCATTTGGGACGAAGTGCATGACCGAGTCAACCATTCAAGAACCGCTGGGTTGTTGGTCAAGACATGACCGCTAGATGACACCGGTAGCTCAGGCCTCTCGCTGCGACTCCTGCTGCCATGCCCCCTTACTCTGCTGCGACCTGTGCCAAGTGAAGGGCCTGTCACTTCTCTGTCTAAAATACTGTAAGATCAAATAAATAAATAGGAAATTGAAACACCACAAAAAGTCTGTTTTCTCACTTCAAAACACAATGGCTAATAAGCCACCCCCCAACACAAAGAGCTTTAGAACTAATGACTGCACCGCTGAAAGGCAAATATATTTTAATTTTGCCACTATTACTCGATAAAAAGGTCTTTAGAACATATAACTGCACCGCTGAATGGCAAATGTATTTTTATTTTGCTACTATTACACAATAAAAAGGTCTTTAGAACATATAACTGCACTGCTGAACGGAAAATATTTTTTATTTTGCCACTATTACACGACAAAAAGGACTTTGGAACATATAACTGCACCGCTGAATGGCAAATATATTTTTATTTTGCCAATAATAAATTACAGAAAGGGCTTTAGAACATATAACTGCACCGCTATCTGGCAAATATATTTTTATTTTGCCAATAATACAGTTGCAAGAAAAAGTATGTGAACCCTTTTGAATGATATGGATTTCTGCACAAATTGGTCATAAAATGTGATCTGATCTTCATCTAAGTCACAACAATAGACAATCACAGTCTGCTTAAACAAATAACACACCCTGCCACAAAGAATTAAATGTCGCCATGTTTTTATTGAACACACCATGTAAACATTCACAGTGCAGGTGGTAAAGGTATGTGAACCCTTGGATTTAATAACTGGTTGAACCTCCTTTGGCAGCAATAACTTCAACCAAACGTTTCCTGTAGTTGCAGATCAGACGTGCACAACGGTCACTCAGGAGTAATTCTTGTCCATTCCTCTTTACAGAATTGTCTCAGTTCAGCAATATTCTTGGGATGTCTGGTGTAAATCGCTTTCTTGAGGTCATGCCACAGCATCTCAATTAGGTTGAGGTCAGGAGGACTCTGACTGGGCCACTCCAGAAAGCGTATTTTCTTCTGTTTAAGCCATTCTGTTGATTTACTTCTATGCTTTGGGTCGTTGTCCTGTTGCAACACCCATCTTCTGTTGAGCTTCAGCTGGTGAACAGATGGCCTTAAGTTCTCCTGCAAAATATCTTAATAAACTTGGGAATTTATTTTTCCTTCGATGATAGCAATCCATCCAGGCCCTGAAGCAGGAAAGCAGCCCCAAACCATGATGCCCTCACCACCATATTTCACAGTTGGGATGAGGTTTTGATGTTGGTGTGCTGTGCCTTTTTTTCTCCACACATAGTGTTGTGTGTTTCTTCCAAACAACTCAACTTTGGTTTTATCTGTCCACAGAATATTTTGCCAGTACTGCTGTGGAACATCCAGGTGCTCTTGTGCAAACTGTAAAAGTGCAGCAATGTTTTTTTTTGGACAGCAGTGGCTTCCTCTGTGGTATCCTCCCATGAAATCCATTCTTGTTTAGTGTTTTACTTATCGTATATTCGCTAACAGGGATTTTAGCATATGCCAGAGACTTTTGTAAGTCTTTAGCTGACACTCTAGGATTCTTCTTCACCTCATTGAGCAGTCTGCGGTATGCTCTTGCAGTCATCTTTACAGGACGGCCACTCCTATGGAGAGTAGCAGCAGTGCTGAACTTTCTCCATTTATAGACAATTTGGAGATACTTTTATAACCCTTTCCAGCTTTATGCAAGTCAACAATTCTTAATCGTAGGTCTTCTGAGAGCTCTTTTGTGCGAGGCATCATTCACATCAGGCAATGCTTCTTGTGAAAAGCAAACTCAGAACTGGTGTGTGTTTTTTTATAGGGCAGGGCAGCTGTAACCAACACCTCCAATCTCATCTCATTGATTGGACTCCAGTTGGCTGACACCTCACTCCAATTAGCTCTTGGAGATGTCATTAGTCTAGGGGTTCACAAACTTTTTCCACCTGCACTGTGAATGTTTACATGGTGTGTTCAATAAAAACATGGTAACATTTAATTGTTTGTGTGTTATTAGCTTAAGCAGACTGTGATTGTCTATTGTTGTGACTTAGATGAAAATCAGATCACATTTTATGACCAATTTGTGCAGAAATCCATATCATTCCAAAGGGTTTACATAATTTTTCTTGCAACTGTACATTACAGAAAGGGCTTTAGAACATATAACTGCACCGCTAAATGGCAAATATATTTATATTTTGACAATAATACATTACAGAAAGGGCTTTAGAACATATAACTGCACAGCTGAACGACAAATATATTTTCCCACTAGTGTTGAGCGAAACCCGAACTGTAAAGTTTGGGTCCGTACCGAACTTTGCGTGTTCAGGTACCCGGACCCAAACCCAAACTTTTCCGGAAAAGTTCGGGTTCGAGTACGGTGTTCGGGCATTTAATAAAGCTTGTTGAAAGGCTGCAGGGCAGCCAATCAACAATCTTTTAAGCTATAAGCACTTAGAAGCCATCACAGCCATGCTAGTAATGGCATGGCTGTGATTGGCCAGTGCATTATGCGACCCAGCCTCTAAAAAAGCTGGATCACGTGTAGCACGGCCCATCAGAGTATTGCAGGGACAGGAAACAAGTAGCTAAAGTGAGGGAGAGTGTTAGGAATCTCATCTGGCTATTTATTCTGTGGGTGACCTATAATGATTTTTTTGTGGGTGCAATACACCAGCTTTGCACCTCTGACACAGAAATATAACAATTAATCTGGCTGTTAATTCTGTCGGTGTCCTATAGCGATTTTTTTGTGGGTGTAATGCACCATCTTTGTAGCCCTGACTAGAGATGAGCAAACGGCTATTTATGGGCTGCATACTTTACTTTTTTGGGCAGTCACTGATACAAATAACTGAAGTATCAACTCATTCTTAAGCCTACTGCAGACGACCGTAGGTGTCCCGTTGCCGTATTGCGGACCGCAGCACAGCCACGGGGCGCACACATTTGTATGCAGGAGGCCTTACAGGTCGATGTTAGCGTCAAGAAGAAGCGCACTCCTTTTACACCCTCGTCAGCAGATTCCACATAGATGTCTACAGAACCTGTTCTATTAAACGCTTATATAAGTAGAGCCCCCCGACAGAGTGGAGAGGGTGTCAGCAGTAAGTTTGTGTTGACGTCACTGATTAATTTGCTTTTCCTCTGATCCGTCAGAACAATAACCCACCAAAAACGAATCCTGTCTGTGGAGCACCGCCTTCACTCAGTCAGCATTTGGTCAGTAATCCATCAGTGTTGCTAATGCCAGAAAAAGCAGGAGTGGATCCAAAGCAGAGATGACACGTGAATGGAATATTTGCATGTCTTCTGTTTTGTACCCACTCCAGCTTACAGCTGCTACACAGATAGTATTCGTTGTGTGTCTCATTTTTCCTTCCTTCTGAAAGATCAGAATAAAGGTCAAATAAATGATATCAGAGACACCTCTGCTCAAGCGATCACAGGAGCGGTAAGTGCCCTGAGCAGCCCCTAACAAAGCGGCAGTGAAATATAAGATCTTTGCAGATCTCTTACCTGCTCCAGAAAATCGTCATTAGCACTGAGCAGACCTAGTAGCCTCACCACCAGATAGATCAGTCCGCCGGCTCTTAAAAAAAAAAAAAAAAGTGCGAAATTCAAATTAAATACACAGTAAATATTCATAGCAGAGCTCAGCTGCAGAAAGAAGAAGTCATTAAAGCTGCTAACTAGAAGCACATTTACTGTTATATGCTGTGCTGTATAACCCCATTCAGATTTAAAGGGACAGTATTCTAAAATTAAAGTAGCATTTCCCCACATTCATAAAATGATTTAAAAGCCTGAACCGGGGGGGAAGGAGCTAGCGCCGGACAGGAATGGACGTGCGTGTCTGAGCTCTGCAACTCAGACCCGGCTTCACACCAGCTAACGTTGGCTACTAAGCTCAAAAAATGGGTAAAATAGGCCAGCAGAGAACGGGAGACTCGTCCCTCTCACACAAGCAAACTACAAACTGCGGAGACATGGATAAGTTTGTTAAAAAAGCGGCGGCAATTTGCGCTTGCTGCGCAAATTGCCGCCGCTTTTTTAACAAACTTATCCAGCAAAGATGGCGCCGGATCCTCATAAAGAAACTGAGGAGAGCGAATCAGAGTTCCAAGCTGATGGCAGCGATATGGAGGACCAGAGACATCGTAAACACCTCCCGATTTCCAGAAAATATCTGGATTCAGCTCTTCAAAGAGCAATGGAACCTCTGGTGAGCGAGCTATCTTCCCTCAGACAGGACGTTAGACTTGTGGACGGCAGGGTAGAAGCCCTTGAATCTAACCAGGCCGCAATCCTGGACTTCCAGATGGCTACAACTAGAAGCCTACAGAACTGCCAAACGCACCTTAATGCTGCGTTTAACGCCCTGGAGGACCAAGAAAATCGTGGGAGAAGAAACAACTTACGGTTCAGGGGGATCCCAGAAACGGAAGCCCCACAGGACTCTACCGATATAATCAAAGAGATCTGTGAAAGCCTTCTAGGCCCAGAACGCTCTGCCTCAATTATCATCGAACGGGCACACCGAGCTTTGCGCCCAAAACCTAAAGGCAATGAGCCCCCTCGAGATATTATATGCCGTTTCCTCCAATTCCAAGACAAAGAGGCCATAATCAACAAAGCAAGATTGCCAAATGGAGTGAAGCACAATTGGGTGCCGATAAGTATTTTTCAAGATTTAGTCCCAATGACCCTTCAGAAAAGAAGGACCCTCAAGCCTCTCACAGATTGGCTCAGAAACCACAAGATATTATACCGCTGGCAATTTCCATTTGGATTAGCTTTCTCCTTCCAAGGCAGGAAGATCTCCATCAAATCTCACCAGGACTTAGGCCCTGCATTTGACATCCTGGACATTGCTCCTATAGAAATCGAGGACTGGGATACAGTACAAGACCTTGCATTGTTACCGGAGCTTCCTAGGATTCCGCCCTTTGAATTGAGAGGCACACCTAAAGCCCAAAGACAAAAGAAGAAGAAGAGAAATCAACCTCTTACCCCAAGACGTATATCTACAGATGTCGCCTGAGACACAAAAAGAACACTTCGCGTATCTTCTCGTAACATATGCTGAGTATAAGATGCAAAATCCTCTATTTCTATATCTCTACCTTCAACTCCATTATCTATACCCTTAAATACTCTGTTTAACTTTCTCTTCCTTCTCTCTCCTTGTATATGTACTCAGCAGTCCCTAACGGTGCTTCCGGCTACACATTGCCTCTGTGCTTGCTTATGTATGCGACGACTCAGTGTATAGCCGGCAGCAAAATATCATTCCTATTCACATTGCCTGTGCTCTATTCTTTATGTACCCAGCGGCCTTAAGCTTATTTGTATGCCATTCCTGTAATTACTTCCAGATACTATTTTCAAAGCAAGGTAGTTCTGTCGTGTATCCAAAAGTCCTTGACGATACTCCCGGCCTCACAGTGACTCTGTGCTTGCCTATCTACGCGATGATTCAGTCTGTGGCCGGCAGTGTAATGTTATGCATATCCGAATTGCCTATGCTCTATTATCTATGTACCCAGCGGCCTTAAGCTTATAAATAAGCCTCTTTTGAAAGTCACTTACAGATAGTATTTGTAGAGTAATGTAGTTCTAACTTGTAGTCAGTGGTCCCTGACAGCGCTCCCGGCTACGCAGTGTCTCTGTGCTTTCTTATTGTTGCGATGATTCAGTGGGTAGCCGGCAACGTAAAGTCATACTTATTCATATTGTCTATGCTCTATCCTATATGTACCTAGTGGCCTTAAGCTTATACTTACACCATAGTTAAATTCACCTTTGGATGCTAGTTCTAGAGCAATGAAGCTGAGGTCTGTATTCAGCAGTCACTGACGGTGCTCCCGGCGACACACTGTCTCTGTGCTTTCTTATTTGGGCGATGATTCAGTGAGTAGCCGGCAGCATAGGGTCATACTTTATTCGCTTTATTTAGGTTTTATTTTCTATGTACTCAGCGGCCTTAGGCTTATAATTACAACATATTTGAAATATGACCCTCAAATGTACCCTACTTAACGAGACCTGATCATATACTTGTTGGTCACTGACGGTGCTCCCGACTACACATTATCGCCGTGTTCTCTTTCTTTGCAATGATTTAATGGGTAGCCGGTATCATAATGTCACACTACTTTATTAACACTTAAGTTTTGTTATACTTTTATGTATTCAGCGGCCCCTGGCTTCATTTTGGTTCACATGTGAGGATCAACCCTATGTGCTCAAGGCGCAGCCCATTTAATTTAATCCTATTTACCCTTAATAATAATAATTAGCTTTAACTCATTAGCTAAGATGATAGTTATTGTTGTGAACCGGGTCTACAAATGGCATTTGCCACTTCCCCCCACATGATAAGTCATTTAAGACCCATTTAGTATGGTTCTTTTAGTTTCTCTTTTGTTCAATTTGTATTTGTTTTATTTTGTTCTACACAGGTCTCTCAATATACAGTGGTGTATCCATCCGAGGCGGTTCATCCTATCACCGAGACAGCGGCTTTCAATACTATAGTCTCGTTTAAACGCTAAGTACCCTGAGCAGTTCACTTTCATAAAATGCCTCCATAAGTATCTGACTCGTCGCTCTGCCACTCATCACCCCCATAATGGCTATTAGTATTGCCTCTTATAATGTCAAGGGTTGCAACTCACCTTCTAAGCGGAGCCAGATCTTTGGGATGTTGAGGAGAGACAAAGTGAACGTAATCTTCTTACAAGAAACACACTTTGAGTCCCAACACTTCCCCAATTTATCCTTCTCATTCTATCCTACGTGGTTTCATTGTGGTTCCCCCAAGTCAAACTCTAAAGGAGTCAGTATCGGCTTCCAGAGCAAGATACCCTTCATCTTAGATGATCAACTATGTGACCCTGAAGGTCGTTTTATTATGATTAAAGGCAAGATAGGCCAACTCCTATACACCTTTATAAATATTTACGCTCCAAACAAACGACAGATATCTTGGCTCAAGTCAATTCTACTAAAAATAGAGTCTTTTAGAGATGGCATTACAGTAGTTGGGGGTGGGCTTTAATCTGGTCATAAACCCCTTCATTGACTCCTCCTCGCACAAATAAGCCCAATCCCAAAAGGGAATTCGTTCTCTATTAAGGTCATTAGCCAAAGCTCACCTAATAGATGTCTGGCGCACCATGTATCCGGATTCTAGAGATTATACTTTCTATTCATCACTACACAGATCGTATCAACGTCTAGATTATCTATTCAGCTCAAAGGAACATCTCCATTTATGCTCTAGAGCTGATATAGGATCCATAATCCTTTCTGATCATGCTCCCATATTTTTACATATGAAATCTCCCCTTAACCATAAACCCTCCAGTCATTGGCGATTCAATGAGCAACTCACCAATCTACCAGCCACTAAATCTAAACTAAAAGACCTTCTTGAAGAATATTTCAAAACAAACTGTACCCCCGAGGTTTCGCCTCAAACAATTTGGGATGCCCATAAAGCATTTATAAGGGGCCACTGTATCAGTTTAGGGGCTCATCTCAAAAAAGAGAGACAAAAACAGTTAGACGCACTCTATGAAAAAATTTGTCACCTGGAGAGTGCCCACAAAAAATCCCAATTAGAATCACGCTTAATGGAACTTTCTTCATGTAGGGCTGCCATCAAAAATCTGTTAAACACGGCCTCTGCCAAACTTTACCTACATTCCCAATATAAAATATTTGCCCACGGAAATAAAGCTTCCCGATAGATGATGTCCAGACTTAAACGTAGAAAACTAAGTAATTACATACATAAACTAAAGACTCTAACTCTAGCTCTAACCTTTGAACCAAGTAAAATTGCTTCCTTATTTAGAGACTATTACGAATCCCTCTACAATATTAATTCAACACAATCTTCCTCTGGTGATGCAGTGGTCCCGCCACCTCTTACTTCATATTTTAGTGGTTTGGCCCTTTCCTCTCTAAAGTTCACTTAGCTTCCCCATTTTCTTCAGATGAACTCTTACAAGCCATTAAAAATTCCCCCAAAGGGAAATGCCCAGGCCCGGATGGGTTCCCTATACCCATCTACATGTCTTTTCATGAAGTACTAATCCCACATCTTATACCAGTATACAATAGCGCCCTGAAGGGTATACCTTTATCGACTGATATGACTAAAGCTCACATCACCTTAATACCCAAGGAAGGTAAAGACCATTCTCTTTGTCCCAACTACAGGCCCATCTCTCTTCTCAATATTGATTTAAAACTTCTAGCTAAGATGCTCGCAAACAGATTATCAAAATTTCTCCCCTCATTAATCCACAGAGACCAAGTGGGTTTCGTGAAAAAAAGAGAAGGGAAAGATAACACGGCTCGTATCCTCAACATTATACACTATGTCAAGAGGAAAGGCCTACCTTTGGTCCTTCTCAGCACAGATGCTGAGAAGGCATTTGACAGAGTCAACTGGTCCTTCATGTACGCGGCGCTGCAATCTCGTAATTTCCCCCTCACCTTCATAGCAGCAATAAAAGCAATGTATTAACATGCCTCAGCTTCAGTTAGGGTCAACGATACCCTGTCAAATTCCTTTAGAATTAGTAATGGCACCTGGCAAGGCTGCCCTCTATCTCCCCTCCTGTTTGTTCTCGCCTTAGAACCTCTTCTACAGACTATTCGGATGATGTTGATATATTGGGAATAAATCTAGTGGACCAACAGCACAAAGTAGCCGCATTCGCGGACGACTTGCTTTTAATAATAAGTAACTCCGAAATGGCTCTCCCAAAAATTTATGACCATTTTGAAACATATGGATCACTTTCTAATTTCAAGGTGAATCACAATAAATCACTAATAATATCCACAGGACTTAAAAAGTCTTTGAAAAGTCATCTAGAAGCGTGTTCGCCATTTAACTGGTCCTCTCCTTATCTAACCTATCTAGGCATCAAAATGAGTACAGATCCCAATCAACTCTTTAACCTTAACTATATCCCTCTCCAAAATAAATTGGCGGAAGATTTAACTTCTCTTGATATCCCTATACTCTCGTGGTTTGGGAGGAAAAACATATTAATGTCACTCATCATCCCTAAACTTACCTACCTCCAACAAACTTTACCAATCCCCGTCCCTTCCACATATTACTCTAAACTCAAGTCCATGTTTCGTTCCTTTATATGGAATAAGAAAAAGGCCAGAACGTCTTACAAATATTTGTCTTACCCGAGAGAGAGGGGAGGAATAGCTTTACCAGACCCTGAACTCTATGGCAGAGCTATTTTACTCACTAGAGTAGTAGACTGGTTAACGGCCCCCAAGCAGAAATCTTGGGTCCCAATGGAAGAGTCCTTGTTGGAACTTCCGTTCAGAGCGGCTCTACTGGGACGCATGTCTCCACTGCCCCCCCATCCTAATATTACTCCAGTTAAGAAAGCCACTCTAAATGCGTGGTACACGTTACAAAAATCACCCTTAAGCTCCCCACTCGCATCTCCTGTCCTCAAAATAGAGGATATTTTTCACTTAGCCCCCCAGGCCTTACAGAGCAGCCTTCCCACTGAAATTGCTCAGTCTAATCTGAAACAGATAGATCTATACAAAGAAGGCAAACTACTCTCCATAAAAGAGATATGTGATCTCTTAAAAAGCCCACTCTCAAGTTTTAATGGGCTCCATTTCTTAAGAGCATACATGTCTCAAAACGTACAATTACATACATTGTTACGCCCTATTAACTGGCTTGAACATATTATCTCTCGTGATTCCACCCCACATAAACTGATCTCACAATGGTACAACAGGTTGAGAACTCCTCCTGAAGCCCTAACGCCTGCTTTCATAAGACTTTGGGAAAAAGCCTTAAATATAAGTCTCTCACCGGAGGATACCTGCATCATATATAACTCTTCACATAAAACCTCAAGGTGTGTCAGGATTCAGGAGAATAACTATAAAATCATCACAAGATGGTATAAAACCCACGACAAGACATGCTTATATTCAGTTACAGCATCTGACACATGTTGGAGATGCTCAAAAGAAAGGGGCGCTTTTATCCACATATGGTGGACCTGCCCAATTTTACTTAATTGGTGGGAAAAGGTTTTTCAAATCAGTAACAGGATTTGCAATTCCAATATTACTCCGTCTCCGGAAGTTGCCCTCCTGAATCTTTATCCTCGTAACCCCTCCCCCCCTAATCTACTTCTTTTCAAACATCTAGTGAATGCTGCAAAAATTGCTGATCCCTACACTATGGTTATCCTCCGAGGTTCCCTCTTTGGATCAATGGTATCAGAAAATAGATCAAATGTACCGATTAGAGGAGTTATCCTCATGGGAACTGAGATCCCATCATAAGTTTCTAAAGAACTGGAGGCAATGGATTTCCTTTAGAGGCTATTAGACAGAGATTAGCACAATCAACATTATCCTTAGATATACAGCATCTAGGGCCTACCCCATCTGTCTTCCCATCTACTTATTTCCTAACCCTTCTTAGATTGTTGGACGTTGAGTTGCTCAGACGGTGCTGCTGCTTCCGTTTGGCACCGTCTCGGATGGATCATATCACTAAAACTTAAGGTAATTAACAGACATTTTAGATTAATAATTGCCACCTGATTTTTAAATGTGCTTTTTCTAAAGTATATCTTCCATATTTTCCATGGGATATTCTATACCGATTAACCCCTTGGATGCCGTCTTATTATACTTATTGTATAATTAATATTTGACAGACCTGTATTCTGTTCTTCTTATATATAAGAGTAGAGGAGTTTGTTTACTTCTCTTCTGCTCTATTTTTGTATTGTACTGATTTATTCAATAAAACTTAAAAAAAAAAAAAAAAAAAAAATGATATCAGCCAGGCCAAAAGCCAAAATAGTGGACTAGGCATGACGTGGGGAGGGTGAGAACAGCATGAGAAGTCCACAGAGTGGATTTATGAAATAGTGGTGAGGTGGAAGCAGCATGAGAAGACCACAGAATGGCCCAATGACAGAGTCTAGAGGTGGCGGCAGCATCAGGAGGCCACAGAGTGGCACAACGGTGAGAGATTGTGGATGTATCAGCAGCATGAGGAGGCCAGAGTAGCACGACGACAAGATATTGTGGAGGTGTCAGCAGCATGAAGAGGCCACAGAGTGGTGTGACAACAAAGTGTAGAGGTGTCAACAGCATCAGGAGGCCAGTGTGGCACAGCGACGGGAGATTGTGGAGGTGGCAGCAGCATGAGGAGGGCACAGAGTAGCACAATGACGAGATATTGTGAAGGTGGCAGCAGCATGAGGAGGCCACTTCGGCTCTGCATGATTTAATAATACAAATTGATTGTCCGGGAATTTCCATTGAAGATTGGGATAATACATTGACGAATTTAAGTTTAGTTTTGAATATTTTTAGTCAAGTTTTGGTTCCATTTAATATTAAATATTTAATAAATTTAATTAAAAAAATTGTGTTGCCTAAGACAGGAGAGAGTCGGCCAGTCTTCTGGTTATTCGATGACGTGGTTGAAATGGAGAAAGCATTCTAAAAAACAATTTCTCTCCACCTGGAGACGAATCCTGTCAAGATTGATGCAAGTGCGGTATCAGCTGCTCATCGAGCCAGATACTGCTGGGGGAACCTGCCTGACATGAACAGGCCTCTAGTAGCTACAGACAATGAGAAGACAAAGCTTCAAGATTGCTTGGAGTCATGAAGAGTAGCAAAGTTTATCAAGATTCACATCATAACTACCAACCCCTGTTCTCTTCGTCAGTGAAAACATCACAAGTTCCCAGGCATCATGGAAAAAGCTTAGACTAAACGTTGAAAAATATATGGCTTTAGAGGTGTGTGAAGACGCCATCACGATAGGACGGATATGCCATCCAGGCAGTGGCGTAGCATGGGGGGGTCCAGGGGGGCCATTGCCCCGGGCGCCAGACTGCAGGGGGTGCCTGCATGGCAGTCAACTAACTTTTAATTTGATTGCTAAGTGTTATGTGCTGTCTAAACTGTGTCTGCTGAATCCTGCTGATAAGCACAGGCTGCAGCCGCTACGCTGCGTAGCTGGTGGACTCCATAATGCTGAGGAGTGGTATCAGCCAAACTGAGCGTACACGCTCTAATGAATCATCAGACGTGCGCGGCACTTCTTTGTTGGCGCTGCCCACCTTACAGGCGGGAAGAACGCTGCAGTGCGGAGCAGTAAGAAAATGGCTGCCGCATGCCACAGCTAACTGTTCAGCCTGCCGCGCTGCCTGACCGAGCCTCTCAGCCTGTTACAGCCTGCGCCTGAGTGAAGCAAGCGAGCCAGCGACTGAGGCACAATTTCAAAGTAAATAGTGCCACACTGCCAGTGTCGCAGTTAGGTAGGGAGTGCAGTGCAGACTGCTGTATTTTCCTTCAGTTAAGGCCTGGGTCTAATTTGCCAATTGCGTACAGGGCATGTAAATAGGAGCCCTTATAGGTAGTGACAGTCTGTGGGATGGGGATTACTACTGTGGTGGCCATAATGGAGTCTGCAGGCTGCTGCACAGCAGGGCAGGCCTATGGTAATTTTACTAGTACTACTCACTGTGCATATAATTTTCTACCTAGGCTTCCTACAATAATAATTAGAGGTGGGACGAATCCAATTTTTTTTCGAATCCGAAAAAGTTCTCGAATCTATCAAATCTTTTGAATTTCGGATCCTCAGAATCCTGTACATAAGAATTGTGTGAACGGTGTAAGAAACAAAGTTATCCAAACACTTGTGGGGGGATCTGTGGATGGCACGGTTATGGAGGGGATCTGTGGATTGCACTGTTATGGGGGGATCTGTGGATGGCACTGTTATGGGGGATCTCTGGATGGCACTGTTATGGGGGATCTGTGGATGGCACTGTTATGGGGGGATCTGTTGATGGCACTGTTATGGGGGGATTTGTAGATATCACTGTTTGGGGGGATCTGTGGATGGCACTGTTATGGGGGATCTCTGGATGGCACTGTTATGGGGGATCTCTGGATGGCACTGTTATGGGGGTCTCTGGATGACACTGTTATGGGGGATCTCTGGATGGCACTGTGATGGGGGGATCTGTGGATGACACATATACAGTATAGCATCTTATGCTATGTGGCATCCACAGATCCCCCCCCCCATAACAGTGTCCCTGCAGTGTGAATGACCTCCAATACAGGGGCTGGGGGCCGGCATCTAGATTAGGAATGACAGCGGGGACCGATGCAGTCCCTGTATTCAAATGCAGCGGCCCCGCTCACTGTTGTATAATCTTATCATCTAACCTGCATTGTTAAGATGTAATAATCCTTCTGTATTACTTACATTACAACGTTAAGTTCTGTAGCAGAGAGGAGGGAGGAGGGGAGGAGGCAGGCCGGGAGGACGGGCGGGCGGCACGTCACTCACTACGTCACGCGCCCGTGCCACCAGCTTCATTTGTAAAGTGGGCGGCGCAGGCACGTGACGTAGTGAGTGACGCGCCGCCCGCCCGTCCTCCCGGTCTGCCTCCTTCCTCCTCCCTCCTCTCCACTACGGAACTTAATGAGTAAGTGACAGGTCTGTGCTATAAGGGCAAAAAGGGCTATAGAACATATAACTGCAACACTAAACAGTAAATATATTTTACTTTTGGCACTAATGCATGACAAAAATGGCTTTAGAACAAATTACTGCACCGCTGAACGGCAATTCTATTTTTATTTTGACACTAATACACGACAAAACGGGCTTTAGTACATATAACTGAACCATTGAACGGCAAATATATATATTTATTTTGCCACTATTACATGACAAAAATATCTTTAGCACAGATAACTGCACCGCTGAACGGCAAATATTTTTTAATTTTGACACTAATACACGACAATAGGTGCTTTAGAACATGCAAATGCCACGCTAAATAATAAAAATATTTAACTTTTGCAACTAATGCGCGACAAAAAGGGCTTTAGAACATATAACTGCAACACTGAAGAGAAAATATATTTTTCTTTGGCCACTAATGCACGAGAAAAATGGCTTTAGACCATATAACTGCACTGCTGAACGGCAAATATATATTTATTTTTCTCAAAAATACGCAACAAAAAGGGCTTTAGAACATCTAACTACTTAGCTGAACGGTAAATATATTTTATTTTTGCCACTAATGCACAACAAAAAGGGCAATAGTACATATAACTGCACCGCTGTCTAGCAAATATATTTTACTTTTGCAACTAATACACGCCCAAAAAGCGCTTTAGAACATATAACTGTGTCCTAATCAGAAAGCATATTTAACTTTTGCTACCAATGCACGAAAAATTTGCTTTAGATCAAACAGCTGCACCGCTGAACGGCAAATATATTTTTATTTTTACACTAATACACGACAAAAAGGGCTTTAGAACATATAACTACACCACTGAACGGCAAATATATTTTTATTTGGACACTAATACACGACAAAAAGGCTTTAGAACATATAACTGCACCAATGAACGGCAAATATATTTTTATTTTCACACTAATACGCCACAAAAAGGGATTTATCTCATTTAACTGTATCGCGAACGGCAAATATATTTTTATTATGCCACTAGTACACCAAAAAAATATCTTTAGCACAAATAACTGCACCGCTGAACGGCAAATATTTTTTTATTTTGACACTAATACACGACAATAAGTGCTTTAGAACATGCAAATGCGACGCTAAATAATAAAAATATTTCTCTTTTGCCACTAATACATTTAAAAAAAGGGCTTTAGACCATATAACTGCCCTGCTAAACGGCAAATATATTTTACTTTTGCCACTAATGCATGACAAAAAGGGCTTTAGAACATATAACTGCATCACTGAATGGTAAACATATTTTACTTTTGCCACTAATGCACATCAAAAAGGTCTTAATAACAGTTACCTGTACAGTGAACGTGAAATATATTTATATTTTGCTACTAGTACACGAAAAAAATGTGTTTAGAACAAATAACTGCACCGCTGAACGGCAAATATTTTTTTATTTTGCCACAAATGCATGACAAAAAGGGCTCTAGAACATATAACTGCAACACTGAACGGTAAATATATTTTACTTTTGCAACTAATACATGCCAAAAAGCGCTTTAGAACATATAACTGTGCCCCTAATCAGAAAAAATATTTAACTTTTGCTACTAATGCACGAAAAAATAGCTTTAGATCAAATAATTGCACCGCTGAACGGCAAATATATTTTTATTTTGACACTAATACGCGACAAAAAGGGCTTTAGAATATATAACTGCACCATTGTTCGGCAAATATATTTTTATTTTGCCACTATTACATGACAAAAATGTCTTTAGCACAAATAACTGCATCGCTGAACGGCAAATATATTTTTATTTTGACACTAACACACAACAAAAAGTGCATACAAAACATACAACTGTACCGCTAAATAGTAAAAATATTTAACTTTCGCCACTAATGCACGACAAAATGTGCTTTAGAACATATAACTGCACCGCTGAATGGCAAATATTTTTTATTTTTTTTCCACTAATACACGACAAAAAGGGCATTAGAATATAAAACTGCACTGCTTAACGGCAAATATATTTTACTTTTGCCACTAATGCACGACAAAAAGGGCATAAGAACATATAACTGCACCGCTGAACGGCAATTATATTTTTATTTTGACACTAATACACGACAAAACTGGCTTTAGTACATATAACTGAACCATTGAATGGCAAATATATATTTATTTTTCCACTATTATACGACAAAAATGTCTTTAGCACAAATAACTGCATCGCTGAACGGCAAATATATTTTTATTTTGACACTAACACACAACAAAAAGTGCATACAAAACATACAACTGTACCGCTAAATAGTAAAAATATTTAACTTTCGCCACTAATGCACGACAAAATTGTCATGGTCTTACCTTCTTGCTGTTCTCCTTCGTTTGACATGTGCTGGCGGCCATCTTGGTTTCTGGGTTTCTTGTAGCCTTCCACCCTGCGGCTCCTCCTTCCCACTGGGAGGAGCTGGATGCCTAGCTCATATATATAGGAGGTCTGTGGCTTCAGTTCCTTGCTTGGTCCTCTTGTGTACACATGCTTCTAAGACTGCTGCTGCTTCTGGTTCCTGATCCTGGCTTCGTCTGACTACCCTGCTGGTTCCTGATCCTGGCTTCGTCTGACTACTCTTCTGGTTCCTGACCTCTGGCTTCGCAAAGACTCTGCTCGGTTTCACCATCCGTTTGGACTTTTGCTTTACAGCTTTATTTTCAATAAAGCCTTCTTATTTTCTCTTATCTCTTGTTGTACGTCTGGTTCATGGTTCCGTGACATTAGGACCAAGCCATGAATTCTGACGGTACAGGGCCATCCTCGCTACCCACGCTGGTTGCCAGACTTGATCAGCAGGATCACCTGTTGGGTCGGTTCGCTGTGGCGTTGCAAACCCTGCTTGAACGTACGGCTCATTTCGCTCCCGTTGCCGATGGGTCGGTTGTCGCTCCTGGGCTCGCTCCTACTGTCGCTCCGGTTGTTGCGCCAGAGTCTACCCCGACACCTGTTGTTGCGCCTGCGGTGTTTCGGGGTATGACCGGTTCTGCCCCTCTTCCACAGCGCTTTGGGGGAGAGCCAACTCAGTGCCGAGGTTTCCTTAACCAGGTGGGCATTTATTTCGAGTTGCTGCCACATGCCTTTCCTACTGAGAGATCAAAGGTGGGCTTCTTGATCTCGCTGCTCTCGGACAAGGCCTTGGCCTGGGCCAGCCCTTTATGGGAGAACAACAATCCGGTGGTTGCCGAGTTTTCCGGTTTTGTTGCTTCTCTTCGGAAGGTATTCGATGTGCCGGCTCGTGCTGCCTCTGCTGCGAAGCTCCTTATGTCCATCAGACAGGGTTCACGATCCGTAGCTGAATACGCCATTGAGTTTCGTACCCTGGCAGCAGAGGTGGGCTGGAATAATGAGGCTCTGGTCGCTGCTTTCTCTCATGGTCTCTCGGATGCCTTGAAGGATGAGGTTGCAGCTAAGGACCTACCAGTTGAGCTCGAGTCTCTTATTTCATTCCTGATTTTGATTGACACCAGACTCAGGGAGAGACCTTCCTTTAAGGAGAACCTGCGGAGGTCTTCTAACAGATTGGTGCCTACGTTTGCTGTCCCACCCGTGCCTCCCTCTCCTCCCACGCCTCCTGGGGATGACTTGTCTGGGGGTGAACCCATGCAGCTGGGGTTTGCTCGCCTGTCCGAGGGGGAGAGGGCACTCCGGAGACGCGAGGGCCGATGCATGTACTGTGGTCTCGGTGGGCATTTTCGGTTGGCATGTCCGAACCGTCCGGGAAAACGCTCGTACCTGAGATCCTGTCGGGGGCAGATCTTGGGTGGAGTCTCCTCGTCCCCGGTTTCCCGTGTTGACAAACCACTGATCACTGTTGTCCTCTCCTGGGTCGGGGGCTCGGTGACGACCCAGGCGTTGGTGGACTCTGGTGCTGGTGGTTTGTTCATTGATAGTGTGTTCGCTGCCGCCAATTCCATTCCTCTGCAGGCTCGAGGTTCCCCACTGGCTCTTGAGGCGATAGACGGCAGACCCCTTCTGCCGCCACACGTGACTCATGAGACCCTTCCAGTGGGGATAGCCATTGGTGCCGTTCACAGAGAGTCGGTCTGTCTCCAGGTTATTTCGTCTCCACACTACTCGGTGGTCTTGGGGTACCCCTGGCTCCAGAAGCATAATCCGACTTTCGATTGGAGATCGGTCGAGATCCTCTCGTGGTCACCGCAGTGTGGGGCTAGTTGCATCCATGGGCCTGTCAAGTTGCTGTGTACTTCCTCGGACCCTCTGTTGCCTCCTGAATACGAGGAGTACCGGGATGTATTCGATAAGGTGCGCGCGGTTGCCCTACCTCCGCACCGCCCATACGATTGTGCCATAGAGTTACAATCTGGTGCCGTTCCTCCTCGTGGCAAAGTCTATCCACTGTCGGTAGCGGAGAATGAGGCCATGGAGGAGTACGTGAGGGAGGCGCTTTCACGCGGACACATTCGAAAATCTTCGTCCCCGGCAGGGGCTGGATTTTTCTTTGTGAAAAAGAAGGGCGGTGAGTTGAGGCCTTGCATCGATTACAGGGGTCTCAATCGCATCACGATCAAGAACGCTTACCCGATACCCTTGATTTCCGAGCTGTTCGATCGCCTTAAAGGGGCCACGGTCTTTACCAAACTCGACCTGAGGGCGGCATATAACCTGGTAAGGATCAAGGCGGGCGATGAGTGGAAGACCGCGTTTAACACCAGGACCGGTCATTATGAATCCTTGGTTATGCCCTTTGGGTTGTGCAATGCGCCCGCAGTCTTTCAGGAATTCATCAACGATGTTTTCCGTGACCTGTTGCAGCAGTGTGTGGTGGTCTATTTGGATGACATCTTGGTATATTCTGAATCCATGGAGGTCCACATTCTGGATGTCAGACGAGTGTTGCAACGGTTACGAGAGAACAAGCTGTTCGGTAAGCTTGAGAAATGCGAATTTCACCGATCCCAGGTAACCTTCTTAGGTTACATCATTTCCGCTGAGGGGTTCTCCATGGATCCTGAGAAGGTTTCGGCTGTCTTACAGTGGCCCCAGCCCAGTGGTCTTCGTTCCCTGCAGCGCTTTTTGGGCTTCGCCAATTATTATCGGAAGTTCATCAGGGACTTTTCCATGCTGGCCAAGCCTCTCACGGATCTGACCAGGAAGGGCAGTAATTCCCAGGTCTGGCCGCTCGAGGCCATCCGAGCTTTTGAGGCCCTAAAGTCCGCCTTTGTGTCGGCTCCGATTCTGTCGCATCCCAACCCTGGGTTGCCCTTTGTCCTCGAGGTGGACGCGTCTGAGACGGGAGTAGGCGCCCTTCTGTCTCAGCGTAGAACACCAGAGGGTCCTCTGCTTCCTTGTGGGTTTTACTCCCGGAAACTGTCTTCCGCGGAGTGCAACTATCAGATTGGTGACAGGGAGTTATTGGCCATCGTGCAGGCCCTTAAAGAATGGAGGCACTTGCTCGAGGGTTCGGTGGTTCCGGTTCTCATCCTGACGGACCACAAGAATCTGACCTACCTTTCTGAGGCCAAGAGATTGACACCACGTCAGGCCAGATGGGCTCTGTTCTTGTCACGTTTTAATTACGTGGTCTCCTACCTACCCGGTTCCAAGAACATCAGGGCGGATGCCTTATCACGGCAGTACTCCGAGCTGTCCAGGGAGGAGTCGATTCCGACTTCGGTCATACCTCCGAATCAGATCCTGGCCGCCATTCGCACCAGCCTGACCTCTCCCCTGGGTGAGCAGATTTTGGCGGCTCAATCTGGTGCTCCCTCTGGGAGACCCAACGGCAGATGTTTTGTGCCTGAGGAGTTGCGCACTCGGTTGTTGCGTACCTACCATAACTCCAAGACCGCGGGGCATCCTGGAAAGAATCAGCTGTCCTGGGCTGTTTCACGTCTGTTCTGGTGGCCTTCCCTACGTTCCGACATCGCCGCATATGTAGCGGCATGCTCCGTTTGTGCCCAGAGTAAGTCCCCTCGGCACCTTCCGTTGGGGCTTCTGCAACCCATAGCTACCGGGGAGCGCCCATGGTCACACCTGGGGATGGATTTCATTGTGGACCTCCCTGCATCCCGAGGCCATACGGTCATTCTCATGATTGTGGATCGGTTTTCCAAAATGTGCCACTGTGTTCCTCTCAAGAAGTTACCCTCTGCACAAGAGTTGGCCACGATTTTTGCCAGGGAGGTCTTCCGGTTGCACGGTTTGCCCAAGGAGATTGTGTCGGATCGGGGGAGTCAGTTTGTGTCCAGGTTCTGGCGCGCCTTTTGCTCCCAGTTGGGGATTCATCTCTCCTTCTCCTCGGCCTACCACCCTCAGTCCAATGGGGCCGCAGAACGATCCAATCAGGCCTTGGAGCAATTCCTTCGTTGCTATGTCTCCGATCACCAAGACAATTGGGTTGACCTCCTGCCTTGGGCTGAGTTTGCCAGGAACACGGCGGTGAACTCTTCCTCTGGGACGTCTCCCTTCTTGGCCAATTATGGGTTCCAACCTGCCGTCTTACCGGAGGTATTCTCTCCCCAGGATATTCCTGCTGTGGAGGATCACCTTTCCGTCCTACGTGCTTCTTGGGTACAGATCCAGAAGTCCCTTGAGGTCTCTGCGCAGCGCCAGAGACTCCAGGCTGATCGCAGACGAGCGCCTGCTCCTTCCTACCAGGTTGGAGACCGTGTATGGTTGTCCACCCGCAACCTCAACCTTCGAGTGCCCACTCCCAAGCTGGCGCCTCGCTTTGTTGGTCCCTTCCGAGTGCTTCGCAGGGTAAACCCGGTAGCCTATGCCCTTGCGCTTCCTCCTGGCATGCGGATCTCCAACGTGTTTCATGTCTCCCTGTTGAAGCCACTGGTGTGTAATCGTTTCACTTCCTCGGTTCCTCGGCCTCGTCCGGTCCAAGTGGGCAATCGTGAGGAATATGAGGTGAGCAATATCCTGGACTCACGCCTGGTCCGCGGTCGGTTGCAGTTTTTGGTCCATTGGCATGGTTATGGTCCAGAGGAGCGTTCCTGGGTTCCCTCCGCAGATGTCCATGCTCCTGCCTTGCTCCGAGCCTTCCACGCACGCTTCCCTCAGAAACCGTTTTGTGCTCCGCGGAGGAGGGGCCCTTGAGGGGGAGGTACTGTCATGGTCTTACCTTCTTGCTGTTCTCCTTCGTTTGACATGTGCTGGCGGCCATCTTGGTTTCTGGGTTTCTTGTAGCCTTCCACCCTGCGGCTCCTCCTTCCCACTGGGAGGAGCTGGATGCCTAGCTCATATATATAGGAGGTCTGTGGCTTCAGTTCCTTGCTTGGTCCTCTTGTGTACACATGCTTCTAAGACTGCTGCTGCTTCTGGTTCCTGATCCTGGCTTCGTCTGACTACCCTGCTGGTTCCTGATCCTGGCTTCGTCTGACTACCCTGCTGGTTCCTGATCCTGGCTTCGTCTGACTACTCTTCTGGTTCCTGACCTCTGGCTTCGCAAAGACTCTGCTCGGTTTCACCATCCGTTTGGACTTTTGCTTTACAGCTTTATTTTCAATAAAGCCTTCTTATTTTCTCTTATCTCTTGTTGTACGTCTGGTTCATGGTTCCGTGACAAAAATGTGCTTTAGAACATATAACTGCACCGCTGAATGGCAAATATTTTTTATTTTTTTTCCACTAATACACGACAAAAAGGGCATTAGAATATAAAACTGCACTGCTTAACGGCAAATATATTTTACTTTTGCCACTAATGCACGACAAAAAGGGCATAAGAACATATAACTGCACCGCTGAACGGCAATTATATTTTTATTTTGACACTAATACACGACAAAACTGGCTTTAGTACATATAACTGAACCATTGAATGGCAAATATATATTTATTTTTCCACTATTATACGACAAAAATAGTCTTTAGAACATATAACGGCACCGCTTAACGGCAAATATTTTTTACAATTTTTTCCACTGTTACACGACAAAAAGGGCTATAGAACATATAACTGCACCGCTGAACGGAAAATATATTTTACTTTTGCCACTAATACATTTAAAAAAAGGGCTTTAGACCATATAACTGCCCTGCTAAACGGCAAATATATTTTACTTTTGCCACTAATGCATGACAAAAAGGGCTTTAGAACATATAACTGCATCACTGAATGGTAAACATATTTTACTTTTGCCACTAATGCACATCAAAAAGGTCTTTATAACAGTTACCTGTACAGTGAACGTGAAATATATTTATATTTTGCTACTAGTACACGAAAAAAATGTGTTTAGAACAAATAACTGCACCGCTGAACGGCAAATATTTTTTTATTTTGCCACAAATGCATGACAAAAAGGGCTCTAGAACATATAACTGCAACACTGAACGGTACCCTGCACCCTGATGGAATGTGGGAGGTCCAGCCGGAAGGTGACTTCATTGATCCGGAAAGGCCCCAAGTAATTTTGGCCCAATTTCTGAGCAGGTACCTTCAGTCTTAGGTTTCTTGTGGAGAGCCACACTTGATCTCCTATCTGAAAGTCCGGAGCGGGTCTACGACGTTTGTCTGTCGCCCGCTTAAAGCGTCTCTGAGCCTCAAGGAGATTATTGGAAATCTTCTCTTGTGCCTCCCAGGCGTTCGGCCACAGCTGGAAGCGTGGAGGTGATGGGCAGGCGTGGGATGAAAGCTGGATGCAGGCCAGTGTTGGCGTAGAAAGGACTGTAATGGGTGGAACTGTGTTCCGCATTATTGTAGGAAAACTCGGCTGTAGGAAGGTGGTCCAACCAGTCATCCTGCAAATGAGTGATGAAACAACGTAGGTACTGCTCGAGGGTCTGGTTTGTTCTCTCTGTCTGCCCATTAGACTGGGGATGGAAAGCGGAGGACAGGTTTACCGTGATCCCAAGGGCCAGGCAGAAGTCTTTCCAGAATTTAGAGAGCTCCTAAGACCTTTTTCTTGGGTAGAATGCTGGCTTGGCCCTTGTTGTCCTGTGAAGGTTCAGAGAACATCCTGGAAAGGGCATCTGCTTTGCCATTCTTCGACCCAGGGCGATATGTGATAATGAAATTGAATCGAGAAAAAAAAAGGCTCCATCTGGCTTGTCTGGTGGAAAGCCTCTTGGCAGAACGGATGAATTTGAGGTTTCGGTGGTCAGTGAACACAGTTATGGGATTGATGGCCCCCTCCAATAGATGTCTCCACTCCGAGAAGGCATCTTTGATTGCCAGTAACTCCTTATTCCCGATGTCATAGTTCCTCTCTGCGGGGGACATTTGGCGAGAGAAGAAGGCGCAAGTGTGTAAAAGCATCTTTTCTCCCGTACGTTGTGATAGGACAGCGCCTACTGCGGTGTCGGAAGCGTCCACTTCGATTGTGAATGGCAGTTCGGGATTAGGATGGATCAGAATTGGAGCAGACGTGAAGAGGGATTTAAGCTTGGTGAAGGCTTCCTGTGCTTCGGGTGTCTAGGAAAAGGGCAGAGTCTTTTTGGTTAACTGGGTAATTGGAGTAATGATTTTTGAGAAGTTCCGAATTAATTTTCGGTAAAAGTTGGCGAAGCCGACAAACCTCTGTATTTCTTTTTCGTTCTTAGGGGGAGGCCAATCTATTGCAGCCTGAATTTTCCGAGGATCCATACTCAGCCCTTCCGGGGAGATGATGTAACCGAGAAACTGGGTGGTGGTCTGTTCGAACTCGCATTTCTCGAGCTTGATGTAAAGGGACTGCTCGCAAAGTCTTTGTAACACCCTGCGGACATATTCGCTATGTTGATCGAGATTTTCCGAGAAAATTAAAATATCGTCCAGGTATACCACTACGAACAGATCCAGCATGTTCCTAAGGACGTCATTAATGAAATGTTGGAAAGTGGCTGGGGCATTGCAAAGTCCGAAGGGCATAACTAAGTATTCAAAATGTCCATATCGTGTGCGAAAGGCGGTCTTCCATTCATCCCCGGGGCGAATGCGAACCAGATTATAGGCCCCTCGAAGATCGAGTTTCGTAAAGACTTTCGCTGCCCGGAGTCTCTCGAGAAGTTCCGAAATCAGGGGGAGAGGGTAACGGTTTTTTACCGTAATATCATTCAGCTTGCGGTAGTCAATGCAAGGGCGTAGAGAGGAGTCTTTTTTCTCCACGAAGAAGAAGGGTGCTCCCGCGGGGGAGGTGGAGGGTCGAATGAAGCCCTTCTTTAGGTCCTCGTCCAAGTAGTCCTTCAGGGCCTTGAGTTCAGGCTCCGAGAGGGAGTAGATGCTGCCGAAGGGTATTTCATCCCCAGGTAATAATTCAATTGGGCAGTCGTATGGTCGATGCGGGGGCAGATTGTCTGCGTTTATTTTTTCGCAGACATCCTGAAACTCGTTATATTGTGGAGGCAACAGCTCCTTGACCGTTGGTTCCGAGATTATAGATACTTTGGGTGTTGGGAAAGCAGGTTCATGCAGACAGTTCGAAGAGCAGAACTCGGATGTGAACCGTAGACAGCGGGTTTCCCAGTCCACCAAAGGGTTGTGAGTGGCTAACCACGGGATGCCCAAGATCACCGGAAACTTGGGGGAGGCAATCAAAGAGAAGTGGATCGTCTCGTGGTGGTCGGTTTTAATGTGGAGCTGTAAATCTGTGGTCTGATGTGTAACGGGTCCCGAGGAAAGTGGGGACCCATCCACCGTTTCCAGATCGATGGGGGCTGTCTTGGTTACAAGCGGAATGTTGTTCTCGTGAGCAAAAGTTTGATCCATAAAATTGTCGCCAGCCCCGGAGTCGAGCATTGCAGAACAGAGCAGTTGTCGATCCCCGATGGTAATGACAATTGGAACGGTGAAGTGGGACCCGGTGGCTGCTAACTCAGTTGTCTCTGCCGTCACCGGTGGGATTGCGGCCTGCCGCTGCTCTCGCAGTTTAGTGACGGCAATTGTTCTGCGTGATTTGTTGGGGCATTTGATGGCAATGTGCCCTGACTCCCCACAGTAGAGGCAGAGGCCTTCGGCCAGTCGTCGTTCTTTTTCTGCTACGGACAGAGTCTTGCGCACTGCGTCAACCAGCATCGGCTCGATGGGAGGTTGGGCGACCTGCTGGGTAGTAGAGTAAGTCGGTCAGTCGCCTTGGAACCAGAGCCTTTCTTTCCTTCTCTCGGTGAGCCTCTGATCAATACGGACACACACCTGAATGAAGTCGTCCAAATCATCCGGGGCTTCAAGTCTGGCAAGTTCATCTTTGATCGCCTCCGATAGACCTCGCCGAAATTGGCTCCTTTGAGCAGCTGGGTTCCAGTTGGTGTCTGAGACCCAGCGGCGGAACTCGGCAGCGTACTCGGCGACAGAGCGTCTTCCCTGTCGAAGACTGTGTAGTCTTGCCTCAGCTGTCGCACAGCGATTGGGGTCATCAAAGACCTGGCTCATAGCTGTGATGAAAACATCCAGATCGTGCAGCAGACGGCTATTGATTTCCATGTATGGAGACGCCCATGCCAGGGCCTCGTCCGTCAGGAGGTTAACAATGAACAATACTTTCTTCTCGTCAGTGGAAAAGGAGCTCAATGATCTCCCCCTGTTGACTCTGTACCAGGCCTTGGATTTGCGAAAATTTCTCCTGGTAGGTGGTGCCGAACTTTTGTAGCTCAGACACCTGCTTGCGCAGGGTGGCCACTGCGGACTCCATTTTTTTTTTGGGCTGGTTATTCTGTTAGGGAGTAGTGGCAATCGAGGCTCACCTGAGTCTGAGGACACCAGAGCTGGAAGTATGGAGTCCAGTGGCAGAGGCCCACAGAAGCAGGAGGCAGGTAGCGTGGTCGATCAATCCGGGTCGGCAGCAGAGATGGCAGCGAGATAACAGCAGGAGTAGATGGAGGCGTGGTCGGTGGTAAGCAGTGAGTCAATGCAGGCGACAATTCAGCGAGGTCAAAACGGTCAGGGTTGGCAACGATGGTAAATCAGCAATAGCGGTGGAGGAGCAGAGAGGAAGCTTGCTACAGGCTTGGAGGCACAATAACCAGCAAAGGGATGGGTTCAAGGGCTGGATTTTTATAGAGAAGTAGCAGGTGCAAGAGAATGGAATAATCAGCAGGTCAAGGCAAGGACAAGAGAGGTAGTTAGAAGTTAGCTAGAGAACAGTCCAAGGAGAGACGGTAGCCTAGTCGGTAGAGCTACCGCCTGGGACATGACTGGCCATAGGTTCGAGTCCTGACAAACATGCAAATGCGACGCTAAATAATAAAAATATTTTACTTTTGACACTAATGCACGACAAAATAGACTTTAGAACATATAACGGCACCGCTTAACGGCAAATATTTTTTACAATTTTTTCCACTGTTACACGACAAAAAGGGCTATAGAACATATAACTGCACCGCTGAACGGAAAATATATTTTACTTTTGCCACTAATACATAAAAAAAAGGGCTTTAGACCATATAACTGCCCTGCTAAACGGCAAATATATTTTACTTTTGCCACTAATGCATGACAAAAAGGGCTTTAGAACATATAACCGCATCACTGAATGGTAAACATATTTTACTTTTGCCACTAATGCACATCAAAAAGGTCTTTAGAACAGTTACCTGTACATTGAACGTGAAATATATTTAAATTTTGCTACTAGTACACGAAGAAAATGTGTTTAGAACATATAACTGCAACACTGAACGGTAAATATATTTTACTTTTGCAACTAATACACGCCAAAAAGCGCTTTAGAACATATAACTGTGCCCCTAATCAGAAAAAATATTTAACTTTTGCTACTAATGCACGAAAAAATAGCTTTAGATCAAATAATTGCACCGCTGAACGGCAAATATATATTTATTTTGACACTAATACGCGACAAAAAGGGCTTTAGAATATATAACTGCACCATTGTTCGGCAAATATATTTTTATTTTGCCACTAATACACAACAAAAAGTGCATACAAAACATTCAACTGTACCGCTAAATAGTAAAAATATTTAACTTTCGCCACTAGTGCACGACAAAATGTGCTTTAGAACATATAACTGCACCGCTGAATGGCAAATATTTTTTTTTTTTTTTCCACTAATACACGACAAAAAGGGCATTAGAACATAAAACTGCACTGCTTAACGGCAAATATATTTAACTTTTGCCACTAATGCACGACAAAAAGGGCATAAGAACATATAACTGCACCACTGAATGGCAAATATATTTTAATTTTGACACAAATACGTGACAATTAGGGTTTTAGAACATATAACTACTTAGCTGAACGGCAAATATATTTTTATTTTGACACTAATACACGACAAAAAGGGCTTTAGAACATATAACTGCACCGCTGAACAGCAAATATATTTTTATTTGCACACTAATACACAACAAAAAGGGCTTTAGAACATATAACTGCACCACTGAACTGCAAATATATTTTTATTTTGACACTAATACTCCACAAAAAGGGCTTTAGAACATATAACTGTATCACGAACTTCAAAAATATATTTTTATTATGTCACTAGTACACCAAAAAAATATCTTTAGCACAAATAACTACACCGCTGAACGGCAAATATATTTTTATTTTGACACTAATACACGACAAAAAGGGCTTTAGAACATATAACTGCACCAGTGAACGGCAAATATATATTTATTTTGCCACTTTTACACGACAAAAATGCGTTTATCATAAATAACTGCATTGCTGAACGCCAAATATATTTTACTTTTGCCACTAATACACATTAAAAAGTGCTTTAGAACATATAACTGCACCGCGAACTGCAAATATATTTTTAGTTTGCCACAAATGCATGACAAAAAGGGCTTTAGAACATATAACTGCACCACTGAACGGCAAATATATTTTTATTTTGACGCTAATACGCGTCAAAAAGGGCTTTAGAATATATAACTGCACCATTGTTCGGCAAATATATTTTTATTTTGCCACTATTACATGACAAAAATGTCTTTAGCACAAATAACTGCATCGCTGAACGGCAAATATATTTTTATTTTGACACTAATACACAACAAAAAGTGCATACAAAACATACAACTGTACCGCTAAATAGTAAAATTATTTAACTTTCGCCACTAATGCACGACAAAATGTGCTTTAGAACATATAACTGCACCGCTGAATGGCAAATATTTTTTCTTTTTTTTCCACTAATACACGACAAAAAGGGCATTAGAACATAAAACTGCACTGCTTAACGGCAAATATATTTAACTTTTGCCACTAATGCACGACAAAAAGGGCATAAGAACATATAACTGCACCACTGAATGGCAAATATATTTTAATTTTGACACAAATACGTGACAATTAGGGCTTTAGAACATCTAACTACTTAGCTGAACGGCAAATATATTTTTATTTTGACACTAATACACGGCAAAAAGGGCTTTAGAACATATAACTGCACCGCTGAACAGCAAATATATTTTTATTTGCACACTAATACACAACAAAAAGGGCTTTAGAACATATAACTGCACAACTGAACTGCAAATATATTTTTATTTTGACACTAATACGCCACAAAAAGGGCTTTAGAACATATAACTGTATCACAAACTTCAAAAATATATTTTTATTATGTCACTAGTACACCAAAAAAATATCTTTAGCACAAATAACTACACCGCTGAACGGCAAATATATTTTTATTTTGACACTTATACACGACAAAAAGGGCTTTAGAACATATAACTGCACCAGTGAACGGCAAATATATATTTATTTTGCCACTTTTACACGACAAAAATGCGTTTATCATAAATAACTGCATTGCTGAATGCCAAATATATTTTACTTTTGCCACTAATACACATTAAAAAGTGCTTTAGAACATATAACTGCACCGCGAACTGCAAATATATTTTTAGTTTGCCACAAATGCATGACAAAAATGGCTTTAGAACATATAACTGCACCACTGAACGGCAAATATATTTTTATTTTCACACTAATATGCCACAAAAAGGGATTTATATAATTTAACTGTATCGCGGACGGCAAATATAATTTTATTAAGCAACTAGTACACCAAAAAAATATCTTTAGCACAAATAACTGCACCGCTGAACGGCAAATATATTTTTATTTTGACACTAATACACAACAAAAAGGCTTTAGAACATATAACTGCACCACTGAACGGCAAATATATTTTTATTTTCACACTAATACGCCACAAAAAGGGATTTATATAATTTAACTGTATCGCGGACGGCAAATATATTTTTATTATGCCACTAGTACACCAAAAAAATATCTTTAGCACAAATAACTGCACCGCTGAACGGCAAATATATTTTTATTTTGACACTAATACACGACAAAAGGGCTTTAGAACATATAACTGCACCATTGAACGGCAAATATATATTTATTTTGCCACTATTACACGACAAAAATGTGTTTAGCACAAATAACTGCACTCCTGAACGGCAAATAAATTTTTATTTTGCAACTAATGAACGAAAAAAAAGGGCTTTAGAACTTATAACAGCACAGCTGAACGGCAAATGTATTTTACTTTTGCCACTAATACACATCAAAAAGTGCTTTAGAACATATAACTGCACCGTGAACTGCAAATATATTTTTATTTTGCCACAAATGCATGACAAAAAGGGCTCTAGAACATATAACTGCAAAACTTAACAGTAAATATATTTTACTTTTGCCACTAATGCATGACAAAAATGACTTTAGAACAAATTACTGCACCGCTGAACAGCAAATATATTTTTATTTTGACACTAATACGCAACAAAAAGGGCTTTAGAATACATAACTGCACCATTGTTCGGCAAATATATTTTTATTTTGCCACTATTACATGACAAAAAAGTTTTTAGCACAAATAACTGCATCGCTGAACGGCAAATATATTTTTATTTTGACACTAATACACAACAAAAAGTGCTTTAGAACATACAACTGTACCGCTAAATAGTAAAAATATTTAACTTTCGCCACTAATGCACGACAAAATGTGCTTTAGAACATATAACTGCACCGCTGAATGGCAAATATTTTTTCTTTTTTTTCCACTAATACACGACAAAAAGGGCATTAGAACATAAAACTGCACTGCATAACGGCAAATATATTTTACTTTTGCCAGTAATGCACGACAAAAAGGGCATAAGAGCATATAACTGCACCACTGAATGGCAAATATAATTTACATTTGCAACTAATGCATGACAAAACGGGTTTTAGAATATATAACTTCAACAGTGAATGGTAAATATATTTTACTTTTGCCACTAATGCACGACGAAAATTGCTTTAGAACATATAACTGCACCGCTGAACGGCAAATGTATTTTCATTTTGACAATAATACATGACAAAAAGGGCTTTAGAACACATAACTGCACCACTGAATGGCAAATATATTTTTATTTTGCCACTAGTACACAAAAAAAATGTATTTAGAACAAATAAGTGAACCCTGAATGGCAAATATATTTTTATTTTGCCACTAATGCACGACAAAAAGGGCTTTAGAACATATAACTGCAACACTGAATGGCAAATATATTTTACTTTTGCAACTAATACACGCCAAAAAGCGCTTTAGAACATATAACTGTGCCCCTAGTCTGCAAAAAGATTATTCTTTTGCTACTAATGCACGACAAAAATGGCTTTAGAACAAATAACTGCACCGCTGAACGGCAAAAATATTTTTATTTTGCCTCTAATGCACAAAAAAAAAACGACTTTAGAACATATAACTGCAACACTGAAAGGTAAATATCCACTGCTCAAAAAAATAAAGGGAACACAAAAATAACACATCCTAGATCTGAATTAATTAAATATTCTTCTGAAATACTTTATTCTTTACATAGTTGAATGTGCTGACAACAAAATCACACAAAAATTAAAAAATGGAAATCAAATTTTTCAACCCATTGAGGTCTGGATTTGGAGTCACACTCAAAATTAAAGTGGAAAAACACACTACAGGCTGATCCAACTTTGATGTAATGTCCTTAAAACAAGTCAAAATGAGGCTCAGTAGTGTGTGTGGCCTCCACGTGCCTGTATGACCTCCCTACAATGCCTGTGCATGTTCATGATGAGGTGGCGGACGGTCTCCTGAGGGATCTCCTCCCAGACCTGGACTAAAGCATCTGTCAACTCCTGGACAGTCTGTGGTGCAACGTGACGTTGGTGGATAGAGCGAGACATGATGTCCCAGATGTGCTCAATTGGATTCAGGTCTGGGGAACGGGCGGGCCAGTCCATAGCCTCAATGCCTTCCTCTTGCAGGAACTGCTGACACACTCCAGCCACATGAGGTCTAGCATTGTCTTGCATTAGGAGGAACCCAGAGCCAACCGTACCAGCATATGGTCTCACAAGGGGTCTGAAGATCTCATCTCGGTACCTAATGGCAGTCAGGCTACCTCTGGCGAGCACATGGAGGGCTCGCCACACCATTACTGACCCAATGCCAAACCGGTCATGCTGGAGGATGTTGCAGGCAGCAGAACGTTCTCCACGGCGTCTCCAGACTCTGTCACGTCTGTCACATGTGCTCAGTGTGAACCTGCTTTCATCTGTGAAGAGCACAGGGCGCCAGTGGCGAATTTGCCAATCTTGGTGTTCTCTGGCAAATGCCAAACGTCCTGCACGGTGTTGGGCTGTAAGCACAACCCCCACCTGTGGACGTCGGGCCCTCATATCACCCTCATGGAGTCTGTTTCTGACCGTTTGAGCAGACACATGCACATTTGTGGCCTGCTGGAGGTCATTTTGCAGGACTCTGGCAGTGCTCCTCCTGTTCCTCCTTGCACAAAGGTGGAGGTAGCGGTCCTGCTGTTGGGTTGTTGCCCTCCTACGGCCTCCTCCACGTCTCCTGATGTACTGGCCTGTCTCCTGGTAGCGCCTCCATGCTCTAGACACTACGCTGACAGACACAGCAAACCTTCTTGCCACAGCTCGCATTGATGTGCCATCCTGGATAAGCTGCACTACCTGAGCCACTTGTGTGGGTTGTAGACTCCATATCATGCTACCACTAGAGTAAAACTGAGAGATTAGTCAACATGTCCTACGGTGTAGAACATGTCTAAGCCCGACACCACGCCAAGGTTTCTCAAGTAGCCCGGGACCTAACACTCTCCTACCTGAGCCGTATGGGCGATACCAGGAGCCAGTGGGCAAATTACAGGAGCATAAGGCCGACTCACAAACAGCTCACCAGTTACCTCCAGCATGTAGCCATGCTTCCAATGGGAGGAGGGAGGAGTCTGCGAGTCCCACTCAAGACTGGCTGATATGTCCCAGGCCTCACAGGTGCACCTAAATGTGGCCTGTAGATGGAAAACAGGCACATTTAAATTGGAGTTTATACACCTCCAGAAATCTATATATACAAACTAAGAAGACAGGTTGGCATTAGCAGGAGGTGCTCAAACCCACATGCAGTTGTGCATATATATAGGGGAGCAAATCCTGCACTTGTGGCCCGCTGCTAATGGCAATCCCCAGCAAAATGCATACAATGGAGGATGCCCGCGGCGAACCACAAGTACCACAATAGACATCCTACATAAGATAACAAGTGCGGATGTCATATTTAATATAACAATATAACAAAACAATAACAAGGACAGGTGCACTCTGCAGTCTCACTAGACCCTCAAACTGATTTTAAAACTGAGAGATTAGTCAACATGTCCTACGGTGTAGAACATGTCTAAGCCCGGACACCACGCCAAGGTTTCTCAAGTAGCCCGGGACCTAACACTCTCCTACCTGAGCCGTATGGGCGATACCAGGAGCCAGTGGGCAAATTACAGGAGCATAAGGCCGACTCACAAACAGCTCACCAGTTACCTCCAGCATGTAGCCATGCTTCCAATGGGAGGAGGGAGGAGTCTGCGAGTCCCACTCAAGACTGGCTGATATGTCCCAGGCCTCACAGGTGCACCTAAATGTGGCCTGTAGATGGAAAACAGGCACATTTAAATTGGAGTTTATACTACTCCAGAAATCTATATATACAAACTAAGAAGACAGGTTGCCATTAGCAGGAGGTGCTCAAACCCACATGCAGTTGTGCATATATATAGGGGAGCAAATCCTGCACTTGTGGCCCGCTGCTAATGGCAATCCCCAGCAAAATGCATACAATGGAGGATGCCCGCAGCGAACCACAAGTACCACAATAGACATCCTACACAAGATAACAAGTGCGGATGTCATATTTAATATAACAATATAACAAAACAATAACAAGGACAGGTGCACTCTGCAGTATTACTAAATCCTCAAACTGATTTTAAAACTGAGAGATTAGTCAACATGTCCTACGGTGTAGAACATGTCTAAGCCCGGACACCACCCCAAGGTTTCTCAAGTAGCCCGGGACCTAACACTCTCCTACCTGAGCCGTATGGGCGATACCAGGAGCCAGTGGGCAAATTACAGGAGCATAAGGCCGACTCACAAACAGCTCACCAGTTACCTCCAGCATGTAGCCATGCTTCCAATGGGAGGAGGGAGGAGTCTGCGAGTCCCACTCAAGACTGGCTGATATGTCCCAGGCCTCACAGGTGCACCTAAATGTGGCCTGTAGATGGAAAACAGTTACATTTAAATTGGAGTTTATACACCTCCAGAAATCTATATATACAAACTAAGAAGACAGGTTGGCATTAGCAGGAGGTGCTCAAACCCACATGCAGTTGTGCATATATATAGGGGAGCAAATCCTGCACTTGTGGCCCGCTGCTAATGGCAATCCCCAGCAAAATGCATACAATGGAGGATGCCCGCGGCGAACCACAAGTACCACAATAGACATCCTACATAAGATAACAAGTGCGGATGTCATATTTAATATAACAATATAACAAAACAATAACAAGGACAGGTGCACTCTGCAGTCTCACTAGACCCTCAAACTGATTTTAAAACTGAGAGATTAGTCAACATGTCCTACGGTGTAGAACATGTCTAAGCCTGGACACCACGCCAAGGTTTCTCAAGTAGCCCGGGCACCTGTGAGGCCTGGGACATATCAGCCAGTCTTGAGTGGGACTCGCAGACTCCTCCCTCCTCCCATTGGAAGCATGGCTACATGCTGGAGGTAACTGGTGAGCTGTTTGTGAGTCGGCCTTATGCTCCTGTAATTTGCCCACTGGCTCCTGGTATCGCCCATACAGCTCAGGTAGGAGAGTGTTAGGTCCCGGGCTACTTGAGAAACCTTGGCGTGGTGTCCGGGCTTAGACATGTTCTACACCGTAGGACATGTTGACTAATCTCTCAGTTTTAAAATCAGTTTGAGGGTCTAGTGAGACTGCAGAGTGCACCTGTCCTTGTTATTGTTTTGTTATATTGTTATATTAAATATGACATCCGCACTTGTTATCTTGTGTAGGATGTCTATTGTGGTACTTGTGGTTCGCCGCGGGCATCCTCCATTGTATGCATTTTGCTGGGGATTGCCATTAGCAGCGGGCCACAAGTGCAGGATTTGCTCCCCTATATATATATGCACAACTGCATGTGGGTTTGAGCACCTCCTGCTAATGCCAACCTGTCTTCTTAGTTTGTATATATAGATTTCTGGAGGTGTATAAACTCCAATTTAAATGTGCCTGTTTTCCATCTACAGGCCACATTTAGGTGCACCTGTGAGGCCTGGGACATATCAGCAAGTCTTGAGTGGGACTCGCAGACTCCTCCCTCCTCCCATTGGAAGCATGGCTACATGCTGGAGGTAACTGGTGAGCTGTTTGTGAGTCGGCCTTATGCTCCTGTAATTTGCCCACTGGCTCCTGGTATAGCCCATACGGTTCAGGTAGGAGAGTGTTAGGTCCCGGGCTACTTGAGAAACCTTGGCGTGGTGTCCGGGCTTAGACATGTTCTACACCGTAGGACATGTTGACTAATCTCTCAGTTTTAAAATCAGTTTGAGGGTCTAGTGAGACTGCAGAGTGCACCTGTCCTTGTTATTGTTTTGTTATATTGTTATATTAATTATTACATCCGCACTTGTTATCTTGTGTAGGATGTCTATTGTGGTACTTGTGGTTCGCCGCGGGCATCCTCCATTGTATGCATTTTGCTGGGGATTGCCATTAGCAGCGGGCCACAAGTGCAGGATTTGCTCCCCTATATATATGCACAACTGCATGTGGGTTTGAGCACCTCCTGCTAATGCCAACCTGTCTTCTTAGTTTGTATACCACTAGAGTGAAAGCACCGCCAGCATTCAAAAGTGACCAAAACATCAGCCAGGAAGCATAGGAACTGAGAAGTGGTCTGTGGTCACCACCTGCAGAACCACTCCTTTATTGGGGGTGTCTTGCTAATTGCCTATAATTTCCACCTGTTGTCTATCCCATTTGCACAACAGCATGTGAAATTGATTGTCACTCAGTGTTGCTTCCTAAGTGGACAGTTTGATTTCTCAGAAGTGTGATTGACTTGGAGTTACATTGTGTTGTTTAAGTGTTCCCTTTATTTTTTTGAGCAGTGTATTTTACTTTTGCCACTAATGCATGACAAAAATGGCTTTAGAACAAATAACTGCTCCGCTGAACGACAAATATATTTTTATTTTGACACTAATAGACGACAAAAAGTGCTTTAGAACATACAACTGTGCCGCTAAATAGTAAAAATATTTTACTTTTGCCACTAATGCACAACAAAATGGGCTTTAGAACATATAACTGCACCACTGAACGGCAAATATATTTTTATTTTGACACTAATACACGACAAAAAATGCTTTAGAACATACAACTGTGCCGCTAAATAGTAAAAATATTTTACTTTTGCCACTAATGCACAACAAAAATGGCTTTAAAATATATAACTACCACTCTGAACGGCAAATATATATATTTTTTGCCACTAATTCATGACAAAAAGGGCTTTAGAACATATAACTGCACCGCTGAATGGCAAATATATTTAACTTTTGCAACTAATACACTCCAGAAAGTGCTTTAGAACATATAACTGTGCACCTAATCGGCAAACATATTTTACTTTTGCTACTAATGCACGAAAAAATGGCTTTAGAACATATAACTGCACCGATGAACGGCAATTATATTTTACTTTTGCCACTAATACACGACAAACAGTGCTTTAGAACATATAACTGCACTGCTGAATGGCAAATATATTTTACTTTTGCCACTAATACATGTCAAAAAGTGCTTTAAAATATATAACTACCACTCTGAATGGCAAATATATTTTTATTTTGCCTCTAATACACAACAAAATATATTTGCCGTTCATCGGTGCAGTTATAAGCTTTAGAATATAAAACTGCACTGCTGAACGGCAAATATGTTTTACTTTTGCCACTACTACGCTGCAAAAAGTGCTTTAGAACATATAACTGCAGTGCTAAATGGCAAATATATTTTACTTTTGCCAGTAATACATGTCAAAAAGTGCTTTAGAACATATAACTGCACAGCTGAACGGCAAATATATTTTACTTTTGCCACCAATACACGACAAAAAAGGCTTTATAACATATAACTGCCCCGCTGAATGGCAAATACAGTCGGGTACATAAGTATACTTCCTACACCGCTCACCTGATTTGAATGTAAATACCCTCTAATTAAAGCTGACAGTCTGCAGTTAGATCACATCTTGTTCGTTTCATTTGAAATCCATTGTGGTGGTGTATAGAGCCAAAAATGTTTAAATTGTGTCGATGTCCCAATATTTATGGACCTAACTGTATATTTTACTTTTGCTACTAATACACACCAAAAAGCGCCTTAGAACATATAACTGTGCCCCTAAACAGGAAACATATTTTACTTTTGCTACTAATGCACGACAAAAATGGCTTTAGAACATATAACTGCACCGATGAACGGCAAATATATTTTACTTTTACCACTAATACACGACAAACAGGGCTTTAGAACATATTACTGCAACATTGAACGGTAAATATATTTTTCTTTTGCCACTAATGCACAACAAAAATGGCTTTAGAACGTATAACTGTGGAGGACTTGCCGCCGAGTCCTGAGCTGGCAGACCTCAATATCTCTGGGGATAATTTTGGTACAGCACAGCACCAGGACCCGACTCTATCCCGAGCCTGGGAGAATGTGGTAGTAATTGAGGGTAAACTGCAACAACCGGAGGACGAGTCTATGTTCCACCGTTTAGTGGTTCAACAGGAGATGCTATACAGGGTAAATAAACTACGGGGTGGGCATATTGAACAGCTGGTGGTGCCCAAGGGGTATCGCAAGCTCTTGTTGGAGTTAGCCTACCAACATGTTCTTGGGGGACTCCTGGGCCAGCAGTAAAAAGCAGGAACGGATTCTACAGCGGTTCTACTGGCCCAGTGTGTTCAGAGAGGCGGAAGAGTTCTGCAAGTCTTGCCCAACCTGCCACATAACCAGTCCCCAGCCACATTTCTGTAGTCCTCTGGTCCTTCTACCGATTATTGAGGTTCCATTTGAGTGGATAGCTATGGATCTCATAGGCCCAATACCGAACTCCGCTAGAGGGTACCAACACATCTTGGTCATCCTCGACTACACCACTCGTTACCCAGAGGCGGTACCACTGCGTCATACATCAGCCAAACTCATAGCAAAGGAGTTAATAGAGATGTTTTCTCGAGTGGGTCTGCCTAAGGAGGTTCTGACTGACCAAGGGATCCCGTTTATGTCCAAGGTCATGAGGGAACTCTGTAAGTTGCTCCACATAAATCAGTTACAGTCGTCCGTGTATCATCCGCAAACGGATGGCCTGGTAGAAAGGTTTAATCAAACAAAAGAGTGGTGTCTAAGGATGGGAGGGACTAGGATCTTTATCTGCCCTATCTCATGTTCGCAGTGCGAGAAGTGCCCCAGGCCTCTACTGGGTTCTCACCCTTCGAACTGGTATACGGAAGACACCCTCGCGGTCTGTTGGATGTCGCCAAAGAGGTGTGGGAACAACAAGAGGGAGAGAGCATATGGAGGCAGTGCAGCGAGCCCAGAGTAGTATCTATAATCGGCAGGCTCAGGTCCGGAACTTTAACCCGGGTGATCGGGTATTGGTGCTGATACCAACCGTAGACAGTAAGTTCCTAGCTAGGTGGCAGGGGCCCTACGAGGAAAAAATTGGAGAGGTAGATTACAAGGTACATCAGCCGGGGAGGCGAAAGCCGGAGCAGGTGTACCATGTGAATCTACTCAAACCCTGGAAAGATCGGGAAACCTGTACGGAAGACAGCCCACGTCCAGGGTTTCTAGGGGATGCGGATTCGGTCCCTCTGTCTGAAAGAAGGGAAGCAGCTGCCACAGTGAAAATTGCTGACAGCCTCTCCTCTAAACAGGCTCAGGAGGCCAGGGAGTTCGTTAGTCGGAAAACGGATGGGTTCTCGGACCTTCCTGGAGGCACTTCCATAATCCAACATGACATTATCACTGAGCCTCATGCAAAAATCCGGTTAAAACCGTACCAGGAACCCGAGGCTCGGCGACAAGCCATCGCAGAGGAAGTGCAGCTGATGCTGCAGCTAGGTGTCATCGAGGAGTCAAAAAGTGAATGGGCCAGCTCGATAATCTTAATACCCAAGCTCAACAAGACATTGCGCTTCTGTAACGACTTAAGCAAACTTAATGAAGTGTCCAAATTTGACGCATATCCAATGCCCCGAGTAGATGAGCTTGGCCAAGCCCGGTATTTTTCTGTGTTGGACCTCACCAAAGGGTACTGGCAGGTACCCTTGAAGGAGGCTGTCAAGGAAAAAACGGCTTTCCATCACGCCAGAGGGGTTGTATCAGTACAAGGTATTACCCTTTGGTCTACATGGCGCTCCCGCCACGTTTCAAAGGCTAATGGACATTGTACTCCGTCCACATCGTCGGTACGCTTTGGCGTACATGGATGATATCGTTATCCACAGCACCGACTAGGAAAGTCACCTGCCTAAAGTACAGGCTGTAGTGGACTCCCTTAGGAAGGCTGGCTAACCCGAAAAAGTGCGCAATAGGGTTAGAAGAGACCAGGTTCCTGGGATAAGTAATTGGCCACGGAATTATTAAATCTCAGGTAAGTAAAATTGAGGCAATTTGGAATTGGCCACGACCGGTCACTACTCAGCAAGTAAAGTCATTTCTGGGAATGGTGGCATACTATATGAGGTTTGTCCCCCACTTTGCTACAGCGTTATCAGTCTGGGTGTTGGAGCCTGTATTGTAATGTATTGGCTGTAAGTGTATTACCAGTGTAATACAGGGGGCTGGATCTCACAGGCTGTCACAGAAGGCAGCCACGATGCCTAAGGAAGGCATCGGGTGCCTTCCCTGCCATCGGGTCCCCGTCACAGCAGCACAGGGACCCAACGGACACCCCGCACCTGGCAGTATACTGCACAAACCGCAGTCAGGGCTGACTGCGGCAGTACGAGGGTTAATGGGCCGGCATTGGTGTTTTCACAGATGTCGGCGCATACAGAAGGGGTCCAGCTATCAGTGACTGCTGGACCTCTGCCTCTGATCACATGAACGGCACTGGTCCTTAAGTCAGTCACCAGCACTGTACATGGATCTTCTTACACCCAAAACTTCATGTTTAACTCATTTTTCTTCGGCAGTACTGCAGGAGCGGTTCCTATAGACTTATTCTAACTGATACTTATTACATTATACACTCTTTTAGTGTATTGTCCCCCCTCCCGGTACACTACACTTTCACCCTAACCCTTGAATCATCTTCATGCAGACTAAGGCCACTTTCACACTACCGTATGGCTATTTCAGTGTTTTGCGGTCCGTTTTTCCCTGATCCGTTGTTCCGCTTTTTGTTTCCGTTGTGTTTCCATTTCGGTTAAGTATTTCCATTTTTCCGTATGGCATATACACTCACCTAAAGAATTATTAGGAACACCATACTAATACGGTGTTGGACCCCCTTTTGCCTTCAGAACTGCCTTAATTCTACGTGGCATTGATTCTAGAGTTGAGCGAACACCTGGATGTTCGGGTTCGAGAAGTTCGGCCGAACTTCCCGGAAATGTTCGGGTTCGGGATCCGAACCCAATCCGAACTTCGTCCCGAACCCGAACCCCATTGAAGTCAATGGGGACCCGAACTTTTGGGCACTAAAAAGCCTGTAAAACAGCCCAGGAAAGAGCTAGAGGTCTGCAAAAGGCAGCAACATGTAGGTAAATCCCCTGCAAACAAATGTGGATAGGGAAATGAATTAAAATAAAAAAAATATAAAAAAAAATGAACCAATATCAATTGGACAGAGGTCCCATAACAGAGAATCTGGCTTCACGTCAGCAGAGAATCAGTCTCTTCATGTCATAGCAAAGAATCTGGCTTCATGTCAGCAGAGAATCAGTCTATTCATGCCATAGCAGAGAATCTGGCTTCATGTCAGCGCAGAATCAGTCTTCATGTCATAGCAGAGAATCAGGCTTCACGTCACCCACCACTGGAACAGGCCACTGTCGCACATTTAGGCCCAGGCACCCAGGCAGAGGAGAGAGGTCCCGTAACAGAGAATCTGGCCTTATGTCAGCAGAGAATCTGTCTTCATGTCATAGCAGAGAATCAGGCTTCACGTCACCCACCACTGGAACAGGCCACTGTCACACATTTAGGCCCAGGCACCCAGACAGAGGAGAGCGGTCCCGTAACAGAGAATCTGGCCTTATGTCAGCACAGAATCTGTCTTCATGTCATAGCAGAGAATCAGGCTTCACGTCACCCACCACTGGAACAGGCCACTGTCACACATTTAGGCCCAGGCACCCAGGCAGAGGAGAGAGGTCCCGTAACAGAGAATCTGGCTTCACGTCAGCGCAGAATCTGTCTTCATGTCATAGCAGAGAATCAGGCTTCACGTCACCCACCACTGGAACAGGCCACTGTCACACATTTAGGCCCAGGCACCCAGGCAGACGAGAGAGGTCCCGTAACAGAGAATCTGGCCTTATGTCAGCGCAGAATCTGTCTTCATGTCATAGCAGAGAATCAGGCTTCACGTCACCCACCACTGGAACAGGCCACTGTCACACATTTAGGCCCAGGCACCCAGGCAGAGGAGAGAGGTCCCGTAACAGAGAATCTGGCCTTATGTCAGCGCAGAATCTGTATTCATGTCATAGCAGGGAATCAGGCTTCACGTCACCCACCACTGGAACAGGCCACTGTCAAACATTTAGGCCCAGGCACCCAGGCAGAGGAGAGAGGTCCCGTAACAGAGAATCTGGCCTTATGTCAGCGCAGAATCTGTATTCATGTCATAGCAGAGAATCAGGCTTCACGTCACCCACCACTGGAACAGGCCACTGTCACACATTTAGGCCCCGGCACCCAGACAGAGGAGAGGTTCATTCAACTTTGGGTTGCCCCGCAATATAATGGTAAAATTAAATTAAAAATAGTATTGAATGAGGAAGTGCCCTGGAGTAGAATAATATATTGTTAAGGGGAGGTAGTTAATATCTAATCTGCACAAGGGATGGACAGGTCCTGTGGGATCCATGCCTGGTTCATTTTTATGAACTAGTGTTGGGCGCGAATATTCGCAATGCGAATATTTCGCGCGAATATCGCATATTCGCGATTTTGCGAATATTTAGAATATCGTTCTATATATTCGCGAAATCGAATATTCGTTTTTTTTCTTTTTTTTTTTATTATATTTTTTTCTTTCCCACTTCCCTAAAGTTGTTCTTACCTGTCCTTTGGATTCCTGGCTTCCTGGCTGCTCCAGTCAGTGGCGTTTTCAACTTACTGCTATATTCCATATTAGCTAAATTACAATCTAATCTATATGTGTATTTTACGAAATTTCGCAATAGTCGCAATTGCGATGCGAGTAATATAACACGAAATATTCGCATGAAGATTTCAACTTAGCACTACTATACTCCATATTCTAGCCTAATATGGAATATAGCTGTGCTAAGTTAGCACTGCTATATTCCATATTAGGCTAGAATATGGAGTATAGCAGTGCTAAGTTGAAATCTTCATGCGAATATTTCGTGTTATATAAGTCGCATCGCAATTTCGACTTTTTCAAATGTTCTTAATATTGCTCTAACTTCGTCTTTTAGAAATTTCGTAATATTGCTCTAACTTCGTCTCTTAGAATATTGCGAATATTCTAAAAGACGAAGTTAGAGCAATATTACGAAATTTCGTAAAATACACATATAGATTGTAATTTAGCTAATATAGTGCTATAATCCCTTTTTTTTCCTGTAATTTTTTTTTGCCTCTTCTGAACTTAAGTTTTGTAAAATATGTACACTATTAAAAAATATTACTATAGCAGTATATTAGCTTAAATACAATCTATGTGTATTTTACGAAATTTCGTAATATTGCTCTAACTTCGTCTTTTAGAATATTACGAATATTCTAAAAGACGAAGTTAGAGCAATATTAAGAACATTTGCAAAAGTCGAAATTGCGATGCGAGTAATATAACACGAAATAGTCGCATGAAGATTTCAACTTAGCACAGCTATATTCCATATTCTAGCCTAATATGGAATATAGCAGTGCTAACTTAGCACAGCTATATTCCATATTAGGCTAGAATATGGAATATAGCAGTGCTAAGTTTAAATCTTCATGCGAGTATTTCGTGTTATATTACTCGCATCGCAATTTCGACTTTTGCAAATGTTCTTAATATTGCTCTAACTTCGTCTTTTAGAATATTCGTAATATTCTAAGAGACGAAGTTAGAGCAATATTACGAAATTTCGTAAAATACACATATTAGCCTAGCCATAGTCATTAGCATAGGAACGTTGCCTTATACTATCAAGATAAATTTTCGCAATATGCGAAAAAATAATTTCGCGATAATTGGAATAATTGCGAATATTCGATTTCGACGAATATAACACGAATATTCATGCGAATATTCGCGAAATATCGCGAAATCGAATATGGCACCTCCCGCTCATCACTATTATGAACGTCAGCTTGTCCACATTGGCTGTAGACAGGCGGCTGCGTTTGTCTGTAATGACGCCCCCTGCCGTGCTGAATACACGTTCAGACAAAACGCTGGCCGCCAGGCAGGCCAGCACCTCCAAGGCATAAAATGCTAGCTCTGGCCACGTGGACAATTTGGAGACCCAGAAGTTGAATGGGGCCGAACCATCAGTCAGTACGTGGAGGGGTGTGCACAGGTACTGTTCCACCATGTTAGTGAAATGTTGCCTCCTGCTAACACGTTCCGTATCAGGTGGTGGTGCAGTTAGCTGTGGTGTGGTGACAAAACTTTTCCACATCTCTGCCATGCTAACCCTGCCCTCAGAGGAGCTGGCCGTGACACAGCTGCGTTGGCGACCTCTTGCTCCTCCTCTGCCTTCGCCTTGGGCTTCCACTGGTTCCCCTGTGACATTTGGGAATGCTCTCAGTAGCGCGTCTACCAACGTGCGCTTGTACTCGCGCATCTTCCTATCACGCTCCAGTGTAGGAAGTAAGGTGGGCACATTGTCTTTGTACCGGGGATCCAGCAGGGTGGCAACCCAGTAGTCCGCACACGTTAAAATGTGGGCAACTCTGCTGTCGTTGCGCAGGCACTGCAGCATGTAGTCGCTCATGTGTGCCAGGCTGCCCAGAGGTAAGGACAAGCTGTCCTCTGTGGGAGGCGTATCGTCATCGTCCTGTGTTTCCCTCCAGCCACGCACCAGTGATGGGCCCGAGCTGCTTTGGGTGCCACCCCGCTGTGAACATGCTTCATCCTCATCCTCCTCCACCTCCTCCTCATCCTCGTCCTCCTCGTCCTCCAGTAGTGGGCCCTGTCTGGCCACATTTGTACCTGGCCTCTGGTGTTGCAAAAAACCTCCCTCTGAGTCACTTCGAAGAGACTGGCCTGAAAGTGCTAAAAATGACCCCTCTTCCTCCTCTTCCTCCTGGGCCACCTCCTCTTCCATCATCGCCCTAAGTGTTTTCTCAAGGAGACATAGAAGTGGTATTGTAACGCTGATAACGGCGTCATCGCCACTGGCCATGTTGGTGGAGTACTCGAAACAGCGCAACAGGGCACACAGGTCTCGCATGGAGGCCCAGTCATTGGTGGTGAAGTGTGTCTGATACGCAGTGCGACTGACCCGTGCGTGCTGCAGCTGAAACTCCACTATGGCCTGCTGCTGCTCGCACAGTCTGTCCAGCATATGCAAGGTGGAGTTCCACCTGGTGGGTACGTCGCATATGAGGCGGTGAGCGGGAATGCCGAAGTTACGCTGTAGCGCAGACAGGCGAGCAGCGGCAGGGTGTGAACGCCGGAAGCGCAAACAGACGGCCCGCACTTTATGCAGCAGCTCTGACATGTCGGGGTAGTTGCGAATGAACTTCTGCACCACCAAATTCATCACATGCGCCAGGCAAGGGATGTGCGTCAAACCGGCTAGTCCCAGAGCTGCAACGAGATTTCGCCCATTATCGCACACCACCAGGACGGGCTTGAGGCTCACCGGCAGCAACCACTCGTCGGTCTGTTGTTCTATACCCCGCCACAACTCCTGTGCGGTGTGGGGCCTGTCCCCCAAACATATGAGTTTCAGAATGGCCTGCTGACGTTTACCCCGGGCTGTGCTGAAGTTGGTGGTGAAGGTGTGTGGCTGACTGGATGAGCAGGTGGAAGAAGAGGAGGAGGAAGCTGAGTAGGAGGAGGAGGAGACAGGAGGCAAAGAATGTTGCCCTGCGATCCTTGGCAGCGGAAGGATGTGCGCCAAACAGCTCTCCGCCTGGGGCCCAGCCGCCACTACATTTACCCAGTGTGCAGTTAGGGAGATATAGCATCCCTGGCCATGCTTACTGGTCCACGTATCTGTGGTTAGGAGGACCTTGCCACAGATGGCGTTGCGCAGTGCACACTTGATTTTATCGGACACTTGGTTGTGCAGGGAAGGCACGGCTCTCTTGGAGAAGTAGTGCCGGCTGGGAACAACATACTGTGGGACAGCAAGTGACATGATCTGTTTGAAGCTGTGTGTGTCCACCAGCCTAAATGACAGCATTTCATAGGCCAGTAGTTTAGAAATGCTGGCATTCAGGGCCAGGGATCGAGGGTGGCTAGGTGGGAATTTACGCTTTCTCTCAAATGTTTGTGAGATGGAGAGCTGAACGCTGCCGTGTGACATGGTTGAGATGCTTGGTGACGCAGGTGGTGGTGTTGGTGGTACATCCCATGTTTGCTGGGCGGCAGGTGCCAACGTTCCTCCAGAGGCGGAGGAAGAGGCCGAGGCGGCGGCAGCAGCAGAAGAGGCCGAGGCAGCAGCAGCAGAAGATGTAGCAGGGGGAGCCTGAGTGACTTCTTTGTTTTTAAGGTGTTTACTCCACTGCAGTTCATGCTTTGCATGCAGGTGCCTGGTCAAGCAGGTTGTGCTAAGGTTCAGAACGTTAATGCCTCGCTTCAGGCTCTGATGGCACAGCGTGCAAACCACTCGGGTCTTGTCGTCAGCACATTGTTTGAAGAAGTGCCATGCCAGGGAACTCCTTGAAGCTGCCTTTGGGGTGCTCGGTCCCAGATGGCGGCAGTCAGTAGCAGGCGGAGTCTTTTGGCGGCGGGTGTTCTGATTTTGCCCACTGCTCCCTCTTTTGCTACGCTGTTGGCTCGGTCTCACCACTGCCTCTTCCTCCGAACTGTGAAAGTCAGTGGCACGACCTTCATTCCATGTGGGGTCTAGGACCTCATCGTCCCCTGCATCATCTTCCACCCAGTCTTGATCCCTGACCTCCTGTTCAGTCTGCACACTGCAGAAAGACGCAGCAGTTGGCACCTGTGTTTCGTCATCATCAGAGACGTGCTGAGGTGGTATTCCCATGTCCTCATCATCAGGAAAAATAAGTGGTTGTGCGTTAGTGCATTCTATCTCTTCCACCCCTGGGGAAGGGCTAGGTGGATGCCCTTGGGAAACCCTGGCAGCAGAGTCTTCAAACAGCATAAGAGACTGCTGCATAACTTGAGGCTCAGACAGTTTCCCTGATATGCATGGGGGTGATGTGACAGACCGATGGGCTTGGTTTTCATGCGCCATCTGTGCGCTTTCTGCAGAAGACTGGGTGGGAGATAATGTGAACGTGCTGAATCCACTGTCGGCCACCCAATTGACTAATGCCTGCACCTGCTCAGGCCTTACCATCCTTAGAACGGCATTGGGCCCCACCAAATATCGCTGTAAATTCTGTTGGCTAATGGGACCTGAGGTAGTTGGTTCACTAGGACGTGTGGCTGTGGCAGAACGGTCACGTCCTCTCCCAGCACCAGAGGGTCCACTAACACCACCACGACCATGTCCACGTCCGCGTCCCTTATTAGATGTTTTCCTCATTGTTCCCATTCACCACAATTTTGAGAATGGCAAATTTGGGAATGGTTTTTCAACCCAGAAAAAAAAGTGTGCTTTTACGTTCACTACAAATAACTTGACCAGCTAAAACAGTACAGATTTGGTTAAATAGAGATGTGAGGCCTGTTTTTTTTTGCGCTGTGTGACAGGTATAGGTTTAATCACAGAATCAGACTTCTATCTGCACGTTAGCGTGTGTCTTAGGTTTTTCTGAATGACACTATCACTAGCTTCAATGTAAGATATTCTTTTTGGGATAGATTTCAAGTAGGCCTCAAATACCACAAACTAGTTATTTTGAGAATGGCAAATTTGGGAATGGTTTTTCAACCCAGAAAAAAAATTGTGCTTTTACGGTCACTACAAATAACTTGACCAGCTAAAACAGTACAGATTTGGTTAAATAGAGATGTGAGGCCTGTTTTTTTTTGCGCTGTGTGACAGGTATAGGTTTAATCACAGAATCAGATTTCTATCAGCACGCTAGCGTGTGTCTTTGGTTTTTCTGAATGACACTATCAATACCTTCAATGTAAGATATTCTTTTTGGGATAGATTTCAAGTAGGCCTCAAATACCAGAAACTAGTTATTTTGAGAATGGCAAATTTGGGAATGGTTTTTCAACCCAGAAAAAAAATTGTGCTTTTACGGTCACTACAAATAACTTGACCAGCTAAAACTGTGCAGATTTGGTTGAAATGTCAGGTCTATTTTTTAGGCGCTGGGTGACAGGCTCAACTTGCCCCTGATGTAATATATGGCCAAAAAATAACCACACTGTTGATGGTTAAATGCACTTGGGTGACACACGCTCAGCCTGCACCAGATGTAGTATATGGCCAAAACATAACCAGACTGTTGATTATTAAATGCACTTCGGTATTACAGGCTCAGCCTGCAGCTGATGTAGGATATAGCACAAAATAACCACACTATCGATGGTTAAATACACTTGGTGATAGCTTGTGCTGGCGCACCACAAGTCACAAAATGGCCGCCGATCACCCCAGAAAAAAAGTGATCTAAAAACGCTCTGGGCAGCCTCACAAAAGTGAGCAAGTCAATAATAGCACTTCAATGATCCACAGCTGCAGATCGATCACAGAATGAAGTCTTTTGGAGGAGTTAATCTGCCTAATCTCGCCCTAACGTCGCAGCTGCAACCTCTCCCTATACTGATCATAGCAGAGTGACGTGCGGCGCTACGTGACTCCAGCTTAAATAGAGGCTGGGTCACATGCTGCACTGGCCAATCACAGCCATGCCAATAGTAGGCATGGCTGTGATGGCCTCTTGGGGCAAGTAGTATGACGCTTGTTGATTGGCTGCTTTGCAGCCTTTCAAAAAGCGCCAAGAAAGCGCCGAACACCGAACCCGAACCCAGACTTTTACGAAAAGTCCGGTTCGCTCATCCCTAATTGATTCAACAAGGTGCTGATAGCATTCTTCAGAAATGTTGGCCCATATTTATAGGATAGCATCTTGCAGTTGATGGAGATTTGAGGGATGCACATCCAGGGCACGAAGCTCCCGTTCCACCACATCCCAAAGATGCTCTATTGGGTTGAGATCTGGTGACTGTGGGGGCCATTTTAGTACAGTGAACTCATTGTCATGTTCAAGAAACCAATTTGAAATGATTCGAGCTTTGTGACATGGTGCATTATCCTGCTGGAAGTAGCCATCAGAGGATGGATACATGTTCTCATTCTGTTTACGCCAAATTCGGACTCTACCATTTGAATGTCTCAACAGAAATCGAGACTCATCAGACCAGGCAACATTTTCCAGTCTTCAACAGTCCAATTTTGGTGAGCTTGTGCAAATTGTAGCCTCTTTTTCCTATTTGTAGTGGAGATGAGTGGTACCCGGTGGGGTCTTCTGCTGTTGTAGCCCATCCGCCTCAAGGTTGTGCGTGTTGTGGCTTCACAAATGCTTTGCTGCATACCTCGGTTGTAACGAGTGGTTATTTCAGTCAACGTTGCTCTTCTATCAGCTTGAATCAGTCGGCCCATTCTCCTCTGACCTCTAGCATCCACAAGGCATTTTTGCCCACAGGACTGCCGCATACTGGATGTTTTTCCCTTTTCACACCATTCTTTGTAAACCCTAGAAATGGTTGTGCGTGAAAATGCCAGTAACTGAGCAGATTGTGAAATACTCAGACCGGCCCGTCTGGCACCAACAACCATGCCACGCTCAAAATTGCTTAAATCACCTTTCTTTCCCATTCTGACATTCAGTTTGGAGTTCAGGAGATTGTCTTGACCAGGACCACACCCCTAAATGCATTGAAGCAACTGCCATGTGATTGGTTGACTAGATAATTGCATTAATGAGAAATAGAACAGGTGTTCCTAATAATTCTTTAGGTGAGTGTACAGTATAGAGGGTGGGCCATTTATATGGATACACCTTAATAAAATGGGAATGGTTGGTGATATTAACTTCCTGTTTGTGGCACATTAGTATATGTGAGGGGGGAAACTTTTCAAGATGGGTGGTGACCATGGCGGCCATTTTGAAGTCGGCCATTTTGAATCCAACTTTTGTTTTTTCAATAGGAAGACGGTCATTTGACACATCAAACTTATTGGGAATTTCACAAGAAAAACAATGGTGTGCTTGGTTTTAACGTAACTTTATTCTTTCATGAGTTATTTACAAGTTTCTGACCACTTATAAAATGTGTTCAATGTGCTGCCCATTGTGTTGGATTGTCAATGCAACCCTCTTCTCCCACTCTTCACACACTGATAGCAACACTGCAGGAGAAATGCTAGCACAGGCTTCCAGTATCCGTAGTTTCAGGTGCTGCACATCTCGTAACTTCACAGCATAGACGATTGCCTTCAGATGATACGAGATGTGCAGCACCTGAAACTACGGATACTGGAAGCCTGTGCTAGCATTTCTCCTGCAGTGTTGCTATCAGTGTGTGAAGAGTGGGAGAAGAGGGTTGCATTGACAATCCAACACAATGGGCAGCACATTGAACACATTTTATAAGTGGTCAGAAACTTGTACATAACTCATGAAAGAATAAAGTTACGTTAAAACCAAGCACACCATTGTTTTTCTTGTGAAATTCCCAATAAGTTTGATGTGTCAAATGACCCTCTTCCTATTGAAAAAACAAAAGTTGGATTCAAAATGGCCGACTTCAAAATGGCCGCCATGGTCACCACCCATCTTGAAAAGTTTCCCCCCTCACATATACTAATGTGCCACAAACAGGAAGTTAATATCACCAACCATTCCCATTTTATTAAGGTGTATCCATATAAATGGCCCACCCTGTACAGTAATTACATAGAACAAATTGGGCTGGGCATAACATTTTCAATAGATGGTTCCGCAAAAAACGGAACGGATACAGAAGACATACGGATGCATTTCCGTATGCATTTCATTTTTTTTGCGGACCCATTGACTTTAATGGAGCCACAGAACGTGATTTGCGGCCAAATATAGGACATGTTCTATCTTTGCACGGAACGGAGATACAGAAACACGGAAATGGAATGCATACGGAGTACATTCCATTTTTTTTGCGTACCCATTGAAATGACCCATTGAAACAGTAGTGTGAAAGAGGCCTAAGTACCAGGATGGATATCAGAATGTAAAGCGTTGATTATCCTTAGCACATTCTTACCATTGTATATGCAATGGTGGGCATAGGTGTATACTTGTAGGAAAATGCTGAGCCCCCCCCCCCCCCCCTTGCTAACGTTTTGCAATATTGGATTGTATTCTGTTTGTAAGAAATTAGAGTGCTTATCCAAATTGCATTGGGTATTTGCATGTCCTGCACTCAAAATGTTTTTGCATGCTGCATGTGACAAAGGGTTTTTTCACCAACTGGCTTTTCCCCAATTCCCAAATGGGCATTCTGTCCCTGTAGCTCATTCAGTGACCCCTGTTATGCTGTATATGGTTCATGGTGTTGTGCTTTGCATTGTATGTTAGAGGAATTGCTATTACCAGAGCTAATGTCTAATTTGTGGCAATTTTATTGCTTTTTGGCAGCTGACTAAATATATGAGAAATGCTGTTTATACGGATCATTCTGGAATAGCTGTTTACTTTAATAAGAGAGGAAAACTGACTTCTAAGTGGAAATTAGTAAACTTGTATTTTCTGAAGAATCAGAAACTTTATGATATAAATACAATACACTTGACCTCCTTTGAAGAATCTCCAGAAGAGGAAGCCATACTTGATATTGACCTGAAAGAAATTACTTGGAAAAATGACAGAGTAAGAGAAGAGAAATGATGATAAAGAGGTTTCTAAAATTCATTGACCAAAAACACAAATAATTACCATAAATGTCGTAAGAGAAACTTAATATTAATCTCCACTGCACTAATTTATTAATCGGAAGTTATACATTAACCTATAAATGGCTCTTTATAAGTAACTTTTAGGTGGGATATCCAGGATTAGAAGAAATGGTCGGCCCCTCCTGGAGCAGGTACAGCTTGTGGTCATTGTGATGCTGTTTGGGAGTAAACATGACTCTATTTCTAATCCTAGCCAACCAGTCTAAGATACATCATCTTCTCTATGACTTTCAGAAAGTCTGAGTAATCGAGAGCAATGACCAGGAGCAGATTTTAAACTTAAAGAGGACCTGGAAAAATATCTAAAAGTGGATGCATTAAGTAGGTGGGTCTAAATTAAAAGAAGGGGTCAGCAAACAGTCAGGAATTTCCACGTTGAAGGTAGGTGGGGCCAATGTAAAAATACAATGGAATATTCCTGTAAGATATTGGTACAGATCTCCCCGACCCTTAGGCTACATTCACACGTCAGTATTTTTCTATAATCCGATTTTCTGTCCGTTTTTTGCTTATCCGTTGTTCCTGAAAATGTTTCCATATGTCATCCGTATGTCATCCGTTTTTTGCGGATCCGCAAAAAACGGAAACATGTATAAATTTCAATAAGCAAATAAAGTTGTTTGGATTTCTTAAAAAAAAATAAATAAATTAAAATGTAATTTCCAGGAACGGATTCCGTATAAAACGGATGACATACGTAATGACATCCGAATGTCTTCCGTTTTTTGCGGATCCATTGACTTTGTATTGTACCAGGATCCGATTTTTCAGGAAAAGAATAGGACATGTTTTATATTTAAACGGACATGCGGAACGGAACAACGGAAACGGACAACACACATTGTGCTGTCCGTTTTTTTCCAGGACCCATTGAAAATGAATGGGTCCAGATCTGGTCCAGATCTGTTCCAGAAAAAACGGAACAGATCAGGAAAGAAAAAACGGACGTGTGAATGGACCCTTATATGCAGCTCTATAGTCAAGTATTGAGCACCATCATTTTTTATACAGTCCTAAAGTGATATTTGGGGCCTATTCATTACATAGATAATCCCATAGTGAGACAAGGAGCACCATAACTATATATAGAGCACCATAACTATATAGAGTGCTATAATTATTCACGGAGCACCTATTTACATACACAGTGCATTTACATATTTACATAGTTCCATAGGTTGAAAATTACCCAGGTCCATCAAGATCAACTTTTCTCAATCAATTATACACTTCCATGCATTTGCTATTTGATAAGCATCTTCCCTTTTTTAAAATGCTGACATATTGCCATTACTACGTCTTGGGGTAGACCAAGGATGACCGACCTGTGGCTCTACAGCTGTTGCAAAACTACAAATCCCATCATGCCCTGATAGCTTGTAGGATATCTGGGCATGATGGAAGTTGTATTTTAGGAACAGCTGGAGGGCCCAGATTGGGAAACCTTAGGGTAGAGTATTCCATCGCTTGACTAATCTAAGGGTAAAGAATCCTTTCCTGAATTGATGTCTACACCACCTTTCCTACACATATAGAGAATATTCTTAGTCATTTATAAGATCTTTGAAACAAAAAAATCCCATGCCAGTTCTTTGCATTGACAGACATGAATGTGTACATGTAAATTATATCACCTCTAAGGGTACTTTCAAACTTGCGTCGCCGGAACTGCCTGCCGGATCCGGAAATCCATACGCAAACGGATAGCATTTGTTTCCGGATCCGGATGCGGATCCGTCTGATAAATGCATTTAAATATCGGATCTATCTCTCCGGTGTCATCCAGAAAAGCACATTCAGTATTATTTTTTTTCACAGATTTAAAAGTCTGCGCATGCGCAGACCGGAAAACTGTATCCGGCAATGCGGCAATTTTAATGGAAATTAATGCCGGATCCGGCATTCCGCCAAGTGTTCTGGAATTTTGGCCGGAGAAAATACGGCAGCGTGGGGGGCGTAAAGGGCAAGCTCAGTCCAATTAGGAGACCCAGATTTTGAATGGGGCAGACCCATCAGTCAGTACGTCTAGGTGTGTACAAACATACTGTTCCACCATGTTGCTGAAATGCTGCCTCCTGCTAAGACATTCCATATCAGCTGGTGGTGCTGGTTGTTGTGGCGTGCTGACAAAGCTTTTCCACATTTCGGCCATGCTAACCCTGCCTTCTGAGGTGCTGGCGGTGACCCAGCTGCATTGGCGACTTCATCCTCCTCTTCCTTCATCTTGGGCTTCCACTGAGCCCCCGCTGTCAGGTGTGCATCTACCAGCATGCTGTTGTACTCGCGCATCTTCTGATCACGCTCCAGTGACATAATTAAGAACAGCACGTTGTCGTTGTAGCGGGGATCCAGCAGGATGGCCACCCAGTAATCAGCACTGGTTAGAATGTGGGCAACTCAGCTGTCATTACGCAGGCACTGCAGCATGTAGTCGCTCATGTGTGCCAGGCTGCCCTGAGGCAACGACAAGCTGTCCTCTGTGGGAGGTGTATCGTCTGTGTCCTCTGTATCCCCCAGCCATGCTCCAGTAATGCTCATGAGCTGCTTTGGGTGCCACCCTGCTGTGAACACGGTTTCTCCTCCTCCTCCTCAACATCCTCCAGTATTGTGCCCTGGCTGGACAGTTGTGAACCTGGCCTCTGTTGGTGCAGGAACCCACCCTCCTGTGCCACTTGTGAATGACTGGCCTGATAACCATCCATGGAAATGATCCCTCTTCCGCTTCCTCTTCCTCTTCCTCCTGTGCCACATTCTCTTCCATCATTTCCCAAAGACTTTTTTCAAGGAGACATAGAAGTGGAATAGTAACGCTGAGGACTGCAACATCGACACTGTCCATTTTGGTGGAGTAGTCGAAACAGCGCAATACGGCACACATGTCCCGCATGGAGGCCCACTCGTTGGTGGTGAAGTGGTGCTGTTCCTCAGAGCGACTCCCCCATGCGTGATACAGCTAAAACTCCACTATCGCCTGCTGATACTCGCACAGTCTCTTGAGCATGTGCAAGGTGGGTACGTCGCATATAAGGGGGTGAGCGGGAAGGCCAAAGTTACGCTGCAGCGTAGACAGGCAAGCATCAGCAGGGTGAGAACGCCAAAAGCACGCACAGACAGCCCGCACTTTCTGCCGCAGCTCTGATGTATCGGGAACCTCTGCATCACCAAATTCAGCATATGCGTGTGAAGTGATGTGCTTCAAACTGGCTAGCCCCAGAGCAGCTACGAGATTTCACCCGTTATCGCACACCACCAGACGGCACCAACCACTCATCGGTCTGTTGTTCCATGCCCGTCCACAGCTCCTGCACTGTGTGGGGTTTTTCCCCCAAACCGATGAGTTTCAAAACAGTCTACTGTCGCTTCCTCCTGGCTGTGCTGAAATTGATGGTGACGGTGTTACACTGACCGGATCAGGAGGTGGTAGAAGAGGAAGCGGAGTAGGAGGAGGAGGCAACAGGATGCAACAAGAAATGTCCTGCAATCATTGGTGGCAGTAGGACGTGCTTTGCATTTAGATGCCTGGTCAAGCAGGTGGTTTATGCCTCGCTTCAGGCTCTGATTGCACCGCGTGCAAACCACTTGTGTCTGGTCGTCAGCACATTGTCTGGAGAACTGCCATGCCAGGGAACTCCTTTGTGCTGGCTTTGGTGTGCTCAGTCCATGGGTGTGGTGGGCAGTAGCAGGCATACTGGCTAGGGGACAGCCACTCTGTATTTGCATCCTGCTCTCTCTTTTGCTGTGCGGCTGGCACTGTGTAACCACCACCTCTTTCTCCGAACTGCACACGTCACTCGCATGACCTTGATTCCATATGGGGTCTAGGACCTCATCATCCTCCACATCATCTTCCACTCACTCTTCATCCCTGCCCTGCTTGATGGTCTGCACATGGCAGAAAGCCGCAGCAGTTGGCACCTATGTTTTGTCATAATTAGGGTTGAGCGAACTCAAACTGTAAAGTTTGGGTTCGTACCGAACTTTAGGATTTTTGGACCCCGGACCCGAACCCGAACATTTCAGTAAAAGTGGATCGGGTTCGGTGTTCAGCGATTTCTTGGAGCTTTTTGAAAGGCTGCAGAGCAGCCAATCAACAGGCGTTTACCTCTGTGCCCTTAGAAGCCATATCAGCCATGCCTACTAATGGCATGGCTGTTATTGGCCAGTGCAGCATGTGACCCAGCTTCTATATAATCTGGAGTCACGTAGCCCTGCAGTGCTTAAGGAGTGATAGGATGCTGCTGCTGTGAGGGAGAGAATAGGAAAGAAACTTTAATCAAAACTGCAATTGAACTCAGCGATCTACATAGATTTAGTTGTGTGGGTGCAGTGCACAATCTTTTTACCCTGCCCTGAGCCCAGTGACAGAGAAAAATAACTTTTATCCGTCTGTTAGTTAGGTGGGCGGTGGTGGCCATTTTATGCAAGCTCAGTGTACCAACAGAGCATATGTGCTTTTGTCACATTGAAATCCAAGCTTGAAATACTGCAATAATCATCTGGGTTTAAAAAAACACCCATTTTTGGCAATATCCAACATCTGGTGCCTTTGCAGGATTAGTCAGTGTGCAATTTAAGCTAGAAATACAGCTATAATTTTCTGGGTTTTAAAAAACACCCTTTTTGGGCAAAATACTCAATTTAACAGCCCTTGCTGTATCTGTACGTGTGAAATTCAAGCGTTATATACTGCTGTCATATTCTGTTAGTAAAAAAACACCCATTTTGGGCAAAATACTTATTTTGCGGCCTTGTCTGCATCTGTCAGTGTGAAATTCAAGCGTTATATACTGCGGTGATATTCTGTTATTAAAAAAACACCCTTTTTGGGCAAAGTACTTAATATTGCAGCCTTTGCTGCATCTGTTGTTGTTAAAACAAGCTTTAAATACTTCAATAATTTTCCGAGTTAAAAAAAACATTTTTTGCAATACCCTCCATCTGGGGCCTCTGCCGCATTAGTCAGTGTGCAATTTAAGCTAGAAATACAGCTTTAATTTTCTGGGTTTTAAAAAACAAGATTTTTTGGGCAAAATACACAATTTTACAGCCATTGCTGCATCTGTCAGTGTGAAATTCAAGCGTTATATACTGCTATCATATTCTGTTATTTAAAAAACACCCTTTTTGGGCAAAGTACTTAATATTGCAGCCTTTGCTGCATCTGTTGTTGTTAAAACAAGCTTTAAATACTTCAATAATTTTCCGAGTTAAAAAAAACATTTTTTGCAATACATTCCATCTGGGGCCTCTGCCGCATTAGTCAGTGTGCAATTTAAGCTAGAAATACAGCTTTAATTTTCTGGGTTTTAAAAAACAAGATTTTTTGGGCAAAATACACAATTTTACAGCCATTGCTGCATCTGTCAGTGTGAAATTCAAGCGTTATATACTGCTATCATATTCTGTTATTTAAAAAACACCCATTTTAGGCAAAGTACTTAATATTGCAGCCTTTGCTGCATCTGTTATTGTAAAAACAAGCTTTAAATACTTCAATAATTTTCTGTCTTTTAAAAAATACCCATTTTTAGTGAGTGTGCAATTTAAGCTAGAAATATAGCTATAATTTTCTGGGTTTTAAAAAACATCCTTTTTGGGCAAAATACTCAATTTTACTGCCCTTGCTGCATATGTCATTGTGAGATACACACTTTTATACTGCTGTGCTATTCTGGTATTAAAAAAACACCCATTTTGGGCAAAATACTTAATTTGCGGCCTTGTCTGCATCTGTACGTGTGAAATTCAAGTATTATATACTGCTGTCATATTCTGGTATTAAAAAAACACACATTTAGGGCAATTTTGCAACCTTGTCTGCATATTTCATTTCGAGATACACACTTTAGATACTGTTGTTAACATAGTAACATAGTACATAAGGCCGAAAAAAGACATTTGTGTCCATCCAGTTCGGCCTGTCATCCTGCAAGTTGATCCAGAGGAAGGCAAAAAAAAAACTGTGAGGTAGAAGCCAATTATCCTCACTTTAGGGGAATAAAAAATTTCTTCCCGACTCCAATCAGGCAATCAGAATAACTCCCTGGATCAACGACCCCTCTCTAGTAGCTATAGCCTGTAATATTATTACACTCCAGAAATACATCCAGGCCCCTCTTGAATTCCTTTATTGTTCTCACCATCACCACCTCCTCAGGCAGAGAGTTCCATAGTCTCACTGCTCTTACCGTAAAGAACCCTCTTCTATGTTTGTGTACAAACCTTCTTTCCTCGCAGAGGATGTCCCCTCGTCACAGTCACAGTCCTGGGGATAAATAGATGATGGGAGAGATCTCTGTACTGACCCCTGATATATTTATACATAGTAATTAGATCTCCCCTCAGTCGTCTTTTTTCTAACGTGAATAACCCTAATTTTGATAATCTTTCAGGGTACTGTAGTTGCCCCATTCAAGTTATTACTTTAGTTGCCCTCCTCTGGACCCTCTCCAGCTCTGCTATGTCTGCCTTTTTCACTGGAGCCCAGAACTGTACACAGTACTCCATGTGTGGTCTGACTAATGATTTGTAAAGTAGTAGGAATATGTTCTCATCACCGCCATCTATGCCCCTTCTGATGCAACCCATTATCTTATTGGCCTTGGCAGCAGCTGCCTGACACTGGTTTTTGCAGCTTAGTTTGCTGTTTATTAAAATTCCTAGATCCTTTTCCATGTCAGTGTTACCGAGTGTTTTATCATTTAGTATGTACGGGTGACTTGCATTATTCCTTCCCATGTGCATAACCTTACACTGTGCATAACTTTACAGTTCTTTGAACTTTGTTCTATTCTGCTATCTAAAAAACACCTATTTATGGCAAAAAAACTTAATTTTGCAGCCTTTGCTGCATCTGTCAATGTGAGATACACCCTTTACATACTTCTGTGCTATTCTGGTATTAAAAAAACACCCATTTTGGGCATTAATCTTAAATTGCGGCCTTGTCTGTATCTGTACGTGTGAGATACACCCTTTAGATACTGCTGTGCTTTTCTATTATTAAAAAAACACCCATTTTGGGCAAGATCCGAAATTTGAAAAATATGAGGAGAGCGTCAAATAAGGGACGTGGCCCCGGTAATTGTGCTGCTGGTGGAGCTCCTGTTGCAGGGAGAGGACGTGGTCGATCTGTGCCAGCTACACGCACAAGTGAAACCCCTTCCTCAGGTGCGAGTAGGCGACATAACCTTCAGCGGTATTTGGTCGGGCCTAATGTGGCTCTACGAATGGTAAGGCCAAGTAAATGCGATAGCAGATTGGGTTGCTGACAGTGCCTCCAGTTCCTTCACATTGTCTCAGCAGTCTCCTGCTGAAAGACCACAGTTGGCACCTGCAGCCGATGTCCATCAGTCTTTCACCTCACCCCCTTTCAAATCAGCCAAGCAGTCTGAGCCCCAAGTCATGCAGCAGTCTCTTCTGCTTTTTGATGACTCTGTTAGCAGGGTTTCCCAGGACCATCCACCTAGCCATGCCCCAGAAGTGGAAGAGATTGAGTGCACCGACACCCAACCACTTATGTTTCAAGATGAGTACATGAGAGGACCACCTCAGCACGTCTCGGGTGATGACGAAACACAGGTGCCAACTGCTGGGGCTTTCGAAAGTGTGCAGATCGACAAGGAGGGCAGGGGTGAAGACTGGGTGGAAGATAATGTGGAGGAAGATGAGGTCCTCGACCCCGCATGGAATCAAGGTCATGCAAGTGACCTGGGTAGTTCAGAGTAAGAGGCGGTGGTCGCACAGAGCCACCAGCACAGCAGAAGAGGGAGGAGGGTGCAAAAGCGGAGCGGCCGTCCCCTAGACAGTACGCCTGCTACTGCCCACCACAGCAAGGGACCAAGCACAGCAAAGCCAGCTTCAAGGACTTCCCTGGTATGGCAGTTCTTCAGACAATGTGCTGATGACAAGACACGAGTGGTTTGCACGCTGTGCAATCAGAGCCTGAAGGGAGGCATAAACGTTCTCAACCTGAGGACAACCTGCATGACCAGGCATCTAAGTGCAAAACACGAGGTGCAGTGGAGTAGACACCTCAAAAACCAAGAAAGGTCTCTGGCTCCTCCTGCTTCCTTTTCTGCTGCAGTCTCGGCCTCTTCATCCACCTCTGGGGTGACAGTGCCACCTGCCACCCTGCAAACAGAGGATCTGCCAGCAACACCACCATCTGGGTCACCAAGCATCTCCACAATGTCCCACGGAAGCGTTCAGCTCTCCATCTCCCAAACACTGGAGCGGAAGAGGAAGTACCACCTTATCCACCCGTGATCCCTAGCCCTGAATGCCAGCATTTTAAAATTAATAGCCTTTGAAATGCTATCATTCCGTCTGGTGAAGACAGAATGTTTTAAAAGCCTCATGGCGGTGGCTGTCCCACAGTACGTTGTGCCCAGCCGCCACTACTTTTCCAGGCATGCCATCACTGCACAACAAAGTGGGGGAAAAAATGAGGTGTACACTGCGCAACGCATCTGTGGCAAGGTGCACCTCACTACGGATACGTAGACCAGTAAGCACGGTCTGGGACTTTATATCTCCATAACAGCACACTGGGTAAATGCAGTGACGGCTGGGCCTGAGGCGGATAGCAGTTTGGCGCATGTCCTTCCACCACCGAGGATTGCAGGGCGCTTCAATTTGCCTCCTGTTGCTTCCTCCTCCTACTCCCCTTCCTCATCCTCTACCGGCTCCTCATCCGGTCAGCGTAACACCTTCACCACCAACTTCAGCACAGCCAGGGGTAAACGACAGCAGGCAGTTTTAAAACGTATCTGTTTGGGGGACAAACCCCACACCGCGCAGGAGCTGTGGATGGGCTTTGAACAACAGACTGATGAGTGGTTGGTGCCAGTGAGCCTCAAGCCTGGCCTAGTGGTGTGCGATATTGGGCGAAATCTCGTAGCAGCTCTGGGACTAGCCGGTTTGACGCACATCCCTTGCCTGGCGCATGTGCTGAATTTGGTGGTGCAGAGACTCCTTAAAAATTTCCCCGATATGTCAGAGCTGCTGCATAAAGTGCGGGCCATCTGTGCGCATTTTCGGCGTTCTCACCCTGCTGCTGCTCGCCTGTCAGCGCTGCAGCGTAACTTCGGCCTTCCCGCTCACCGCCTCATATGCGACGTGCCCACAAGGTGGAACTCCACCTTGCACATGCTGGCCAGACTGTGCGAGCAGCAGCAGGCGATAGTGGAGTTTCAGCTGCAGCACGCATGGGTGAGTCGCTCGGCGGAACAGCACCACTTCACCACCAATGACTGGGCCTCCATGCGAGACCTGTGTTCCTTGCTGCGCTGTTTCGAGTACTGCACCAACATGGCCAGTGCCGATAACGCCATTCTCAGCGTTACTATCCCACTTCTATACATCCTTTAAAAAACGCTGCTGGCACAGGAGGAGGAGGAGGAAGAGGAATCTTGGCATAGGGTTTCCGGCCAGTCATTTACAAGTGTCGCTGAGGGTGGGTTCCTGCACCCACAAACGCCAGGTACACAATTGTCCAGCAAGGGCACAATTCTGGAGGATGACCAGGTGGAGGAGGAGGAGATGGAGGAGGAGGAACCATGTTCACAGCGGGGTGTCACCCAGACCAGCTCATGGCCATCACTGGTGCGTGGCTGGGGGGATACAGAGGACACAGACGATACACCTCCCACAGAGGACAGCTTTTCGGTGCCTCTGGGCAGCCTGGCACGCATGAGCGATTACATGCTGCAGTGTCTCCGCAACGACCACCGAGTTCGCCACATTCAAGCTTGTGCTCATTACTGGCTGGCCCCGCTGCTGGATCCCCATTACAAGTACAACATACTGTCCTTAATTCCGTCACTGGAGCGTGATCGTAAGATGCGCGAGTACAAGTGCACGCTGGGAGACGCTCTGCTGGTGGCATTCCCACCTGACAGCGGGGGCACAGTGGAAGCACAAGGCAAAGGCAGAGGAGGAGGAAGAGGTCGCCAGCACCTCAGAAGGCAGAGGAGGAGGAAGAGGTCGCCAGCACCTCAGAAGGCAGGGTCAGCATGGCCGAAATGTGGAAAAGCTTTGTCAGCATGCTACAACAACCAGCACCACCAGCTGATATGAAATATCTTAGCAGGAGGCAGCATTTCAGCAACATGGTGGAGCAGTATGTGTGCACATGCCTACACGTACTGAATGACGGGTCTGCCCCCTTCAACTTCTGGGTCTCCAAATTGGGCACATGGCCTGAGCTTGCCCTTTACGCCTTGAAGGTGCTGATCTGCCCTGCAGCCAGTGTATTATCTGAACGTGTGTTTAGCACGGCAGGGGCGTCATCACAGACAAGCGCAGCTGCCTGTCCACAGCCAATGTGGACAAGCTCACGTTCATTAAAATGAACCAGGCATGGATCCCACAGGACTTGTCCATACCTTGTGCAGAATAGACATGTATACCGGCCGTAACCAGCCATTGTTATACTACAGCGCAATTGGTCATTCTTGTATTTAGGATTTTTCACACTCTTTTGGAGTGTACCCTAATAAAAAAATATATAATAATTTAAACTAAAAACCAGTGTTGGCTACCTCGCCCTCCTCCACCGCTGCTTCCACCTACAGCGCTACACCCACCGCCTCCTCAAACTCCTACTCCAAATGAAACTCCACCTCATAAATCTATTTTTTTTTTTATTTGTACGTATTTTATTTTATTTTATGTCATTTCACTAATTTGCCTGTAAAATTTTTGAGTGAAATTCACCAATGTTTGAGTGTGATATACCACTGCTATACCTAGTAGACAGGTAAAATATAATCACTAATTTGTCTGTTACATTTTCGGGTGAAATTCACCAATTTTTGGGTGTGATATACCACTGCTATACCTAGTAGAAAGGTTATAAAAAATCACTAATTTGTCTGTTACATATTCGGGTGAAATTCACCAATTTTTGGGTGTGATATACCACTGCTATACCTAGTAGATAGGCAAAAAAAATTCACAAATTTGTCTGTTACATTTTCGGGTGGAATTCAACAATTTTTGGCTGTGATATACCCCTGCTCTACCTAGTTGACAGCTTAATAAATTTCACTAAGTTTTCTGTTACATTGCCATGCTCTTAACCACATTTTGATGTCATTTATCAGTCCTCTAGCCCTTTCCATTACATTTTTACAGCCATTTTAGTGCTCAAAAGTTCGAGTCCCCATTGACTTCAATGGGGTTGAAGTTCGGGTCAAGTTAGGGTCCCGAACTCGAACTTTTTTGTGAAGTTCAGCCGAACCCGTCGAACCCAAACATCCAGGTGTCAGCTCAACTCTTGTCATCATCATCTGAGACATGCTGTGGTGGTCCTCCCATGTCCACATCCTGAAACATTGGTGGTTGACTGATGAGTCTGCCCCATTAAATTTCTGGGTCTCTAAATTGGGCACATGGTCTCAGCTTTCCCTTTACGCCTTGGAGGTGCTAGCCTGCCCTGCGGCCAGTGTTTTGTCCAAACGTGTGTTTAGCACAGCAGGAGGGGGTTATCACAGACTGTGACGCTCTCCGCTGTGATTGGATCGTGGCACAGCCTGGGAGAAGAAGATGCCCATTGAGAAACCCTGGCATCTCCTCCTCCCTGTATCGATGCTCAGTATTAGCATACAAAGCGCAAAAACTGCGGGGGGGGGGAGGTCCTCTTTAAATCTCCCACTGACTCCACCTATGCCACAAAAAGAAGACCGGGCTGGCCAGCGGAGCATGGACAGGTAAGTCACAGTACCATTTACGATGACCCTTTGCTTCTGTCTTATAATCAGGTCTTTACTAGAGTTGGGCCGAACGTCACAAAAAAGTTCAAGTTCGGGACCCAAACTTCACAAAAAGTTAACACGAACTTGAACCCGAACCCCAAGTCAATGAGGACCCGAGCTTTGGAGCACTAAAGTGGCTCAAAAAACGTCATGGAAAGGGCTAGAGGGCTGCAAAAGGCAGCAAAATGTGGTTAAGAGTGCTCTGCAAACAAATGTGGATAGGGAAATTACTTCAAATAACATGTAAAAATAAAAAATAATAATCTTGAGCTAGGAGGAGGAGGTCCATATGTAGTAGGAGGTTGAAGAGGCGGTGGATGTGGCGGTGTAGGTAGAAGCGGCGGTGGAGGAGGAAGAGCTAGCCAACACTGGTTTTTGGTTTTGTTTTATATTTTATTTTATTTTTTGCTTAAATTTGGGTAGACCCCAAAATATTGGGAAATATAAAAAATAAAACAAAGAGAAAGTGTGCTGGAGCACAACAATGACTGGGTGAAGCTGGTATACATGTCTATTCTGCACAAGGTACGGACAAGTCCTGTGGGATCCCTGCCTGGTTATTTTTAATGAACGTGAGCTTGTCCACATTAGCTGTGGACAGGCGGCTGCGCTCCTCTTTGATAACCCCCTCCTGCCGTGCTAAACAAACGTTCAGACATTACACTGGCTGCAGGGCAGGCCAGCACCTCCAAGGCGTAAAGGGAGACCCAGAAGTTGAAGGGGGCAGACCCATCCGTCAGTACGTGTAGGCGTGTGCACACATACTGCTCCACCATATTGCACGTCCTCCTGATGTCCACCATCCAATTGGATATCTTCCCTATCAACTTTCGATGTTCTTTTTTGCGCCTACCCTGGTATTCACAGTTAACGGGGAATCAGGGTACAATGCCGGAGAGGGAGCGTGAGAAAGGGCTACCACATCCAAGGGAAGTCAATGGATGAAATTAAATGTGATCGAGCGGAAATGTGGGACAAATTATTGAAGCAGAAGCTTCTAAGTAAAGTGGGGGTGCACGTCAATTACCCACTCCCGACTCGGGGAGGTAGTGACAATAAATATCAATACTGGACTCTTAAGATGCCCTGTTATTGGAATGATTAATAAAAAATTACAGGGAATGTCAGTGGGGTATTTTGGATTTGAAAATGTTAGACAGGAGAGGCCCTGCAGCCGCTTTGTTGACTCTAGATAACTTCTGCCTGATAGCACATCCCTGTGACGTCCACGATCCAATTGGATATCTTCTCTATCAACTTTTGATGTTCTTTTCTGCGCCTACCATGTTGATCATGAGTAGTGGCGAATCAGGGTTCCACGGCGAAGACAGAGCGTCAGAAAGGGATACCACATCCAAGGGAGGTCAATGGCTGTAATGTGATCGAGCTGAAATGTGGGACAAGGTAATAAAACGGAAGGATAGAAAGAAAAGAGGGGGCGCGTGCCAATTAAAGACAAATTTTAGAACTATAAGTCCCTGTCACCTATGCAGAGCAGGGGGTTTTCATCGGCAAAAATTGGTTAATGTCACCCACCAATGGAACAGACGATTTTAGAAAATTTCGGGCCCTGTCAACTTTGCAGAGCAGGAGTTTATTTACGGCAAAACTGGTAAAATGTCACCAACCAATTGAACAGACGATTTTACAAAAATTAGGTCCTTGTCAGCTATGCAGAGCAGTGGTTTGTATACGGCAAAAAATGGGAAAATGTCACCTGAGATTGTAACAGACGATTTTTTTAAATTTAGGTCCCTGTCACCTATGCAGAGCAGGCGTTTATTCATGGCAAAAATGGTAAAATGTCACCCAAGAATGTAACAGATGCTTTGCACCCTGCTCCCTCTATTGCTGTGCTGGTGCCTCTGTTCAACGACCGCCTCTTCCTCCGAACTAGACAGGTCACTCTCATGACCTTGATTCCATGTGGGGTCTAGTACCTTATCATCCTCCACACCATCTTCCACCCACTCTTTACCCCTGCCCTCCTTGTCGGTCTGCAGACTGCAGAAAGCCGCAGCAGTTGGTACCTGTGTTTTGTCATCATCAGAGACGTGCTGCTGTAGTCGTCCCATGTCCTCATTCTGAAACATAAGTGGTTGGGCACCAGTGCACTCAATCTCTTCCACTTCTGGTGCAGGGCTTTGTGGATGGCCCTGGGAAACCCTGCCAGCAGAGTCATCAAAAAGCATAAGAGACTGCTGCATGATTTAAGGGGTTAGATTGCCTGCCTGATTTGCAAGGGGGTGAATTGAAAGACAGATGGCCATGGGCTGTAGGTGCCAACACTGATCTTTCAGCAGGGGACTGGGTGGTAGACAATTTGAAGGAACTATAGGCACTGTCAGCCACCAAATCTACTATCGTCTGTACTTGTTCTGGTCTCACCATTCGTACTGTCCTAAATGCAGTGTAGGCCGCAAATGTACTTTCTAGCGCAAAAGATGAGCATTTGTCACCCAACAATGTAACAGACGAATTAGTGAAATGTATTTCCTTGTCCACTGTGTAGAGCAAGGGTATATCACAGCCAAAAATTGGTGAATGTCACCCGACAATGTAACAGACAAATTAATGAAATATATTTCTCTGTCCCCTAGGTAGAGCAGGGGTATATCATAGGCAAAAATTGGTGAATGTCACCCGACAATGTAACAGACCAATTAGTGAAATGTATTTCCCTGTCCATTATGTAGAGCAGGGGTATATCACAGCCAAAAGTTGGTGACTGTCACCCGACAATGTAACAGACAAATTAGTGAAATGTATTTCCCTCTCCACTAGGTAGAGCAGGGGTATATCACAGCCAAAAATTTGTGAATGTCACCCGACAATGCAACAGACAAATTAGTGAAATGTATTTTCATGTCCACTAGGTTGAGCAGGGGTATATCACAGCCAAAAATTGGTGAATGTCAGCCGAAAAATTAGTGAAATTTATTTCCTTGTCCACTAGGTAGAGCAGGGGTATATCACAGCCAAAAATTGGTGAATGTCACCCAACTATGTAACAGAAAAATTAGTGAAATTTATTTCTCTGTCTACTAGGTTGAGCAGGGGTATATCACTGCCATAAATTGGTGAATGTCACCCGACAATGTAACAGACAAATTAGTGAAATGTATTTCCCTGTCCACTAGGTAGAGCAGGGGTATATCACAGCCAAAAATTGGTAACTGTCAGCCGACAAATTAGTGAAATGTATTTCCTTGTCCACTAGGTAGAGCAGGGTTATGTCAAATCCAAGAATTGGTGAATGTCACCCGGCAATGTAACAGACAAATTAGTCAAATGTATTTCCCTGTCCACTAGGTAGAGCAGGGGTATATCACAACCAAAAATTTGTGAATTTCACCCGACAATGTATGTAACAGACAAATTAGTTAAATGTATTAACCTGTCCACAATGTAGAGCAGGGGTATATCATAGCCAAAAATTTGGGATATGTAACCCAACAATGTATCAGACAAATTAGTGAAATGACTTAAAATAAAATAAAATATGTAAAAATAAAAAATAATAATCTTGATCTATGAGGTGGAGATCCATATGGAGTATGAGGATGAGGAGGCGGTGGATGTAGCGGTGTAGGTGGAAGCGTCGGTGGAGGAGGAGGAGGTAGCCAACACTGGTTTTTGGTTAAAAATGTTTTTTTTGGGTTCAAATTAGGGTACACCCCAAAAGAGTGGGAAATATCAAAAATACAACAATGAGCAATTGTGCTGTAGTATAACAATGGCTGCTTAGTGCCGGTATACATGTCTATTCTGCACAAGGTACGGACAAGTCCTGTGGGATCCATGCTTGGTTCATTTTAATAAAACGTGAACTTGTCCACATTGGCTATGCACAGGCGGCTGCACTTGTCTCTGATAACGCCCTCTGCAGTGCTAAACACACGTTCAGATAATATACTGGCTGCAGGGCAGGCCAGCACCTCCAAGGCGTAAAGGGCAAGCTCAGGCCATGTGCTCAATTTGGATACCCAGACGTTTAAGTTGGCAGATACATCATTCAGTACGTGTAGGCGTGTGCACACATACTGCTCCACCATGTTGCTGAAATGCTGCCTCCTCCTAAGATATTCAATATCAGCTGGTGGTGCTGGTTGTTGTGGCGTGCTGACAAAGCTTTTCCACATTTCGGCCATGCTAACCCTGCCTTCTGAGGTGCTGGCGGTGCCCCAGCTGCATTGGCGACCTCTTCCTCCTCCTCTGCCTTCGCCTTGTGCTTCCACTGTGCCCCAGCTGTCAGGTGGGAATGCCATCAGCAGCGCGTCTACCAGCGTTCACTTGTACTCACGCATCTTACGACCACGCTCCAGTGACGGAATTAAGGACGGTATGTTGTACTTGTAACGGGGATCCAGCAGCGTGGCCAGCCAGTAATTAGCACAAGTTTGAATGTGGCCAACTCGGCGGTCGTTGCGGAGACACTGCAGCTTGTAATCGCTCATGTGTGCCAGGCTGCCCAGAGGCAACAACAAGCTGTCCTCTGTGGGAGGTGTATCGTCTGTGTCCTCTGTATCCCCCCAGCCACACACCAGTGATGGCCATTAGCTGGTCTGGGTGCCACCCTGCTGTGAACACGGTTCCTCCTTCTCCATCTCCTCCTCCTCATCCTCCACCTCGTCATCCTCCAGAACTGTGCCCTTGCTGGACAATTGTGTATCTGGCGTTTGTGGGCGCAGGAACCCACCCTCTGAGCCACTTGCGAATGACTGGTCTAAAACCCTTGTAAATGATCCCTCTTCCTCCTCCTCCTCCTCCTGTGCCACATCCTCTTCCATCATCGCTCGAAGCATTTTTTTCAAGGAGGCATAGAAATAGGGTAGCCACGCTAGTAAGGCGTAATTGGCACTGGCCATGTTGGTGGAGTACTCGAAACAGCGCAACAAGGCACACAGGTCTCGCAGGGAGGCCCAGTCATTGGTGGTGAAGTGGCTCTGTTCCGCAGAGCGACTCACCCGTGTGTGCTGCAGCTGAAACTCCACTATCGCCTGCTGCTGCTCGCACAGTCTGTCCAGCATGTGCAAGGTGGAGTTCCACCTTGTGGGTTCGTCGCATATGAGGCGGTGAGCGGGAATGCTGAAGTTATGCTACAGCGCTGATAGGCGAGCAGCAGCAGGGTGAGAACGCCGAAAGCGCGCACAGATGGCCCGCACTTTTTGCAGCAGCTCTGACATATCGGGGTAATTTTTAAGGAACCTCTGCACCACCAAATTCAGCACATGCGCCAGTCAAGGGATGTGCATCAAACCGGCTAGGCCCAGAGCTGCTACGAGATTTCGCCCATTATCGCACATTACAAGGCCGGGCTTGAGGCTCACTGGCACCAACCACTCAACGGTCTGTTGTTCCATGCCCATCCACAGCTCCTGCGCGGTATGGGGTTTGTCTCCCAAACAGATAAGTTTCAGGGCCAAGGATCGCGGGTGGGTAGGGGGGTACTTCCTCTTTCGCTCCAGTGTTTGGGAGATAGACAGCTGAACGCTTTCATGGGACATTGTAGAGATGCTTGGTGACCGTGGTGGTTTCATTGCTGGCACATCCTCTGTTTGCAGGGTGGCAGGTGCCACTGTCACTCCAGAGGGGGATGAAGAGGCTGAGACTGCAGCAGAAGAGAAAGCAGGAGGAGCCAGAGGTTTTTGAGGTGTCTACTCCACTGCAGCTCGTGCTTTGTACTTAGATGCCTGGTCATGCAGGCTGTGCTCAGGTTGAGAACATTTATGCCTCGCTTCAGGCTCTGATTTCAAAGCGTGCAAACCACTCATGTCTTGTAATCAGCACATTGTCTGAAGAACTGCCATACCAGGGAAGTCCTTGGAGCTGGCTTTGGTGTGCTTGGTCCCTTGGTGCGGTGGGCTGTAGCAGGCGTACTGTTAGGGGACGGCCACTCTGATTTGCACCCTGCTCCCTCTTCTGCTGTGCTGGTTGCTCTGTGCGACCACCTTTTCTTCGTCCGTACTAGACAGGTCACTCGCATGACCTTGATTCCATGTGGGGTCGAGGACCTTATTGTCCTCCACATCATCTTCCACCCAGTCTTCACCCTTGCCCTCCTTGTCGGTCTGCACTCTGCAGAAAGCCACAGCAATTGGCAACTGTGTTTCGTCATCATCCGAGACGTGCTGCGGTGGTACTCCCATGTACTCATCCTGAAATATAATTCGTTGGGCATCAGTGCGCTTAATCTATTCCACTTCTGGGGCAGGGCTATGTGGATGGCCCTGGGAAACCCTTCTAGCAGAGTTATCAAAAAGCAGAAGCGACTGCTGCATTACTTGGGGCTCAGACTGTTTGGCTGATTTGCAAGGAGGTGAGGTGATAGACTGATGGACATCGGCTGCAGGTGCCAAATCTGATCTTTCAGCAGGAGATGTGAAGGAACTGGATCCACTGTCAGCCACCCAATCTACTATCGCCTGTAATTGTTCTGGCCTCACCGTTCGTAGAGCCGCATTTGGCCCTACCAAATAACATTGAAGGTTTTGTTGCCTACTCGCACCTGAGAAAGGTTTTTCACTTGTGCGTCCTCTCCCTGCAACAGGAGCTCCACCAGCAGCACCACGAATGTAACCACCAATAGTCAACAATTAAGTTCACTGACAGTAAGGCAGTGCCGGTGTCATAAAGAGGAAAAATTACTTCACGGTCACAAAAATGTTTTAATTTGTCAACCAACAATGTAACTGCCGTATTGACTGGTTGTATTGGACTGTCAGAAATGCAGCAAACGCCGCAAATGTATTATCTTGCACAAAATGGGTGTTTTTTTAATACCAGAATATAACAGCGGTATCTAAGGCTTGTATTAAACTGTCAGAAATGCAGCAAAGGCCGCAAATGTATTAAGTATTATGCAGTAGACATCGCTTATCTAGACTTCATTAAGGCTTTTGATACTGTCGCACATAGAAGGCTTATCAATAAATTAGAGTCTTTGTGCTTGGACTCCCATATTGTTGAATGGATTAGGCAGTGGCTGAGGGACAGACAACAGAGGGTTGTAGTCAATGGAGTATATTCAGACCATGGTCTTGTTACCAGTGGGGTACCTCAGGGATCTGTTCTGGGACCCATATTGTTTAATATCTTTATCAGCGAAATTGCAGAAGGCCTCGATGGTAAGGTGTGTCTTTTTGCTGATGACACAAAGATTTGTAACAGGGTTGATGTTCCTGGAGGAATACACCAAATGGAAAAGGATTTAGGAAAACTAGAGGAATGGTCAGAAATCTGGCAACTAAAATCTAATGTTGATAAGTGCAAATTAATGCACTTGGGGCGTAAAAACCCAAGAGCAGAATATAAAATCAGTGATACAGTCCTAACCTCAGTATCTGAGGAAAGGGATTTAGGGGTCATTTTTTCAGAAGACTTAAAGGTAGGCAGACCATGTCATAGAGCAGCAGGAAATGCTAGCAGAATCTTGCACAAAATGGTGTTTTTTTAAACCCAGAATATAAATGCAGTATTTAAAGCTTGTATTCTACTGTCACAAATGCAGCAAAGGCAGCAGATGTATTATCTTGCATAAAATTTGTGGTTTTTTTTAAATTCCAGAATATACCGTATTTTTCGGCCTATAAGACGCATCGGCCCATAAGACGCACCTAGGTTTTTGAGGAGGAAAATAAGAAAAAAAAATATTTTTAACCAAAAGGTGGTCTGTGCATGACACTACTATGGGGGATCTGTGGATAGCACTGCTATGGGGTGGATCTGTGGGTGGCACTGTTATGGGGAGATCAGTGGATGACACTGTTATGGGGGATCTTTGGATGGCACTGTTATGGGGGGATCTGTGAATGGCACTGCTATGGGGGGCACTGTTATGGGGGGATCTGTGGATGGCACTGTTATGGGGGGTGGATCTGTGGATGGCACTGCTATATATGTTTTAGACCAGGCTTTGTGGCCACCTGCCTCTTTTGGGTGCTGTGAATGGGGTCCCCACCCGTAGTAATAACATGCAAAAATCACAGCAAAATAGATGGTTATCTTTGTTCTGTGAATTGTTTTATTTTCACGGCAATATACATGTGCATACATGTGCATGTGCAAAACGTTTTCGGACTAATTTAGGCCTTCGTCAGGCACTATGCCGCCAGGGGTAGAAGTGAAAACAGTAATCAGCAGAGTATGGAGCGCTCCAGCCGCCAAGGTTAAACAGATGTACCCTTGGCGGCCGGAGCGCTCCATACTCTGCTGATACGGTCACAAAGTTAACGGTCACTGTGACTGTAACTCGGCTACATCGGTATCACCAACATTCATATCTACACATACCTCATCATAGAAACCAAGCATGTTGAGAAAGGATGACCTGTTTTGTATAAATCCATGCTGGTTATCAGTTATTAGCTTATTCACTGCTATAACACTTTTTATCCATTAGATTTCTTAGAATACTTTCAAATAATTCACATACAACAGACGTCAAACGCACAGGGTGGTGGCTACTCGTTTCCACCATTGTACCTGTCTAAAATACAGGTGCATAACTACATTGGTCATCAAGCCCTATAGCGAGATATGGATCAGCAGAGTTATATGTATATATACAGCTCAAGAGTGATATATGGAGCACTTTTATAGCACATATACACAGCCCTGTGCATACTGAAGGCTGACTTGCAGGTCAGCATTGACGTGCCTGGGGGCAGGGGGCCTCATGTCTAGGGATGAGTGAACCTCAAGTTTTGAACTTCGATTTCGGGAAATATGCTGCATTGCATTGTGGATTCTGTTACCACGGACCATAATGCGATTCAATGACAGAATGTGTAATGGGAATCCTTTAGAGGCATTCCGTTAATCATTTTGTCATAATAGAAGTCTATGGCCATCATAACGGATCCGTTCCGCTTCTGTTATGCAGATGAGTGGCTGACTAGTGCTATCACTGTACCTGTTCACTCCACCTGCTAGCAGCTATTCTGTGATTGCAACTTCAAGTTCCATACCACCAGCAGGGAACACTCATGGTAACCCAGCTTAGGTTCCTGAGCAAGATCGTCTTTATTGGGGTGACTATTCCGCTGTAGGACGGGCCATACTTAGTAATAGGGGTATTTCTGGGTAAGACCTCCATATCCTAGTTCTTGCTAAACCGGGTGGCAAGTATTAAGTTTGGCAGTAAATGTATGTTTTGCTGATATACCTGTACATTGATGATTTTGTTATAGCTATGTGGAATTGCAGAGCCATTCACAGAGGTGAAACTTAAAGGGGTTGTGCAAAAATGGGATATGAAGGTTTGGCAAACTCCAAAGGGGGCGGAGGTTTGGCCGGACCTGTAAACAAAAGATGACTTACCTTCTTCCCGGTGCCAGCCCCCCTCTCCTTCTCCTCCAGGCATCCAGTTTGCCATTGATGCAGCCAATCACTGGCCACGACAGAGACAGATCCTCTTGCGTCATGTGACAATTTGTCAGGACATAAGGGCAGCTGATAACCTCTGTGGCTAGTGTTTGGCTGAGGTGATGTCAAACCAAATGTTAACATTGAAGGAGCCCAGTGGAGCATGGCAGGCTTGGAGGAGAAGGAGCAGGGAGTCGGCACCAGGAAGCAGGTAAGTCATCTTTTCTTTACAGGTCTGGCCAAGCTGATCAGAGAAAGGCAGGGTGCAGCGTCCAATTCACATAGATTACAGGTGAAACTCGAAAAATTTGAATATTGTGCAAAGTTCATTTATTTCAGTAATCCAACTTAAAAAGGTGAAACTAACATATGAGACTCATTACAGGCAAAGCGAGATATTTCAAGCCTTTATTTGTTATAATTTGGATGATTATGGCTTACAGCTTTTGAAACCCCAAAGTCACAATTTTGAGGAACCCTTTGCTCAGGGGGTATGGACTAATTAGCTGACTAGAGTCTGACACTTTGAGCCTGGAATATTGAACCATTTGCATTACTGAAATAAATGGACTTTTGCACGATATTCTAATTTTTCGAGTTTCACCTGTAGATAGGCTTCTCCTTGGAGAACTGGAAGAGGTTTTGATCCATGGTGCCCATAAATCTTAATCCATTGCTTTAATCTCTATATCACACATCCACCCTTGTTGCAGACCAATTTATCAAAGGATGAAGGCAGATGTCACCTTTTCTGCTTGTAGATAACACTACGTAGAATATTGCCAACAAGGTCTCTTTATTTTAAGAAAGCTCAGGGGCTAGAAAGCTGAACTGAATGGCATATTGTCTCATTGGATTGGACCCTTGCCTCAACGGAAGGATGGCATCAGCTGCACAGAGAACATGACCAGGCTCTACAAACTCTTTGCAGAAGGATGAGAGGAATGAGGCTATGGAAAAAATAATAGTGTTGTTCCATTCCCATAGGGGTGTTACCAGGCCAGTGCTTCTCTAGTTGACAAGAAAAAAATAATATATGTAACACTAACCTGGTCAGAAAAAAATTGTTTTGTACAGAGTGTAAAATGTACAGAACATTTAATATAAAACCAGGCATGCCTTTGACTTCCCATCAAATTGTGCAGGGGTGGCAACTGGGGTGACACAACCTAAGAAAAAGGAATTTCTGCTACTGCTAAAGGTTACTGGGAGCTGAATATTGTGGAGGTCTCTACTTCTAGCTGACTCACACCAAGTTCAGTTACCAGTCCAGCCAATTCTTCTACATCTAGCAGGAATGGTATGGAAGACTATGCACCTGAGTATGTGAATAATACCTTCCTTTTTTTATACAGGGTGGGCCATTTATATGGATACACCTTAATAAAATGGGAATGGTTGGTGATATTAACTTCCTGTTTGCGGCACATTAGTATATGTAAGGGGGGAACTTTTCAAGATGGGTGGTGACCATGGCGACCATTTGGAAGTCGGCCATTTTGAATCCAACTTTTGTTTTTTCAATAGGAAGAGGGTCATGTGACACATCAAACTTATTGTGAATTTCACAAGAAAAACAATGGTGTGCTTGGTTGTAAAGTAACTTTATTTTTTCATGAGTTATTTACAAGTTTCTGACCACTTATAAAATGTGTTCAATGTGCTGCCCATTGTGTTGGATTGTCAATGCAACCCTCTTCTCCCACTCTTCACACACTGATAGCAACACCGCAGGAGAAATGCTAGCACAGGCTTCCAGTATCCGTAGTTTCAGGTGCTGCACATCTCGTATCTTCACAGCATTGACGATTGCCTTCAGATGATACGAGATATGCAGCACCTGAAACTACGGATACTGGAAGCCTGTGCTAGCATTTCTCCTGCGGTGTTGCTATCAGTGTGTGAAGAGTGGGAGAAGAGGGTTGCATTGACAATCCAACACAATGGGCAGCACATTGAACACATTTTGTAAGTGGTCAGAAACTTGTAAATAACTCATGAAAGAATAAAGTTACGTTAAAACCAAGCACACCATTGTTTTTCTTGTGAAATTCCCAATAAGTTTGATGTATCACATGACCCTCTTCCTATTAAAAAAAAAAAAGTTGGATTCAAAATGGCCGACTTCAAAATGGCCGCCATGGTCACCACACATCTTGAAAAGTTTCCCCCCTCACATATACTAATGTGTCACAAACAGGAAGTTAATATCACCAACCATTCCCATTTTATTAAGGTGTATCTATATAAATGGCCCACCCTGTACATGGATGATCTACACTGTGGTTTTTGCTTTCTAAAGACCATGCAGATTGCAACCTGGTGTAAATCATTATTGCAAATTTGTCAAATCATTTTGGCAAAACTCTCCATTTTCCAGCTTTAGATGTAGGACTAGTAGTTGCTCAGTCAGCACTGAATGTATCCTCCCAATGCTGTAACTTAAGGAGTCACTAGATGGGAGACTATTGCTTCATTAATACTGTTGTATGTGGCCATGTAAGTATTCTGTGTGACCTTTAAGCGTCAGAAGACCTCTGAAGGTATTGCTCCTTTCAGCAATTAGTGATACAGTAGCTTGTTTGTGGGATCACAAGCTAACCTTTGCTCCACAGGTACTTCAGTAAGTTTTAGGTGTACTGGTTGTTCTTCCTTGCACCACTTTTGGTCGGTATTTACCACTGAATACAGGAAATATTACCCATTAGACCGGCCATATTGGAGATGTCCTGACCCAGTTATCTATTTGGTTGACTGTGAGCAAAAAGCAATGGTACTGTTATGAGGAGGCATAACTTTCCCACTAAACCCCATACTCCCTCTTCCTCTAAACCCAACCATTTTTCTTGCACCTTAATTGTTTTATATATTTTTTTTTATTATAGAAAACTGGAATACATTGATATGTTCCCACAAATGCCTTAGTTCAGGCATGGCCAATCTGCGGCTCTCCAGTTGTTGGAAAACTACAACTCCCACCATGCCCTGCTGTAGGCTGATAGCTGTATCCTGTCCGGGCATGATGGGAGTTGTAGTTTTGCAACAGCTGGAGAGCCTCAGGTTGGCCATCCCTGCCTTAGTTATACAATCTGGTAATGCAAAATTGAAACATTATAAAAAGTATGTTGATCATAAAGCCAAGCTCTAAAACACATTGAAGTATCACAGTTTGCTAAGGTTTTCTTAGGTTTCATACACTGACTGTATTTTACTTACTATCCCAGATGCCACAGTCTCGGTGCAATGAGCCGTGTTCTCCAGGATACAGGAAAGCTTTTAATGGAGGATATCTGGCCTGCTGCTATGACTGTGTCCCATGTTCTGAGAGTGAAGTGTCCAATATAACCGGTAAATTAAGGATAAATGAATTGATTCTACTAGTTAGTAATTTGTCCCGAATCTCCCAAAAACTTCTAACAAACTTGTTCTGTGAGAATGAGAGAGAACCTAGAATGCTAATTTGTGTTTCTGAAAAAAAAAAAAAATGCGTTGTCTGAGGGGTCATCTTTCTGCAGCGTTCGCCACCACTAGGGGTCTCTTTAAGAGGGAAAAATGTACTTGTTTTGTCGTGACTCCAGTTGCAGTGAAGCAACAAGGGCACAAGGCCCCTTTTAGTGATGTTGTGGATGGTACCCAGGTATAGGAAAGAAAGAGTGGTGCAGGGTGGCCCAAATGTCCTTCAATGGTGTTGCACATGTTATGGTGCTCCTACCTGGATACGCTGGAACCTCAGGCATTGGCTCCAATGCAGAAAAAGGGTTATAGTAGTAGTAGGGGATGAAGAATAAATTGAGTCCAGACCTTGTGATGAGGTTGATAACAGCTTTACTTGAATAAACTTTTCTCCAAACGATTTACAGGCTTTGTCTTGGTTTCCAGCAGGTTTTGGCATTAGCTTTGGCAGGCAAACTCCTCTCTGCTATGTCTGTTGCTCTCTGGCTCTAATGTGCTAACAGGATAGCTATAGAATTTAGCTTTCTCTGGGTGCTGTACTTCTCTCTTGTAGTCTGGTCTGGCTCTAACTTTACCCAGGGAACACTTTAATCCTGGTTTCTGAGGCTTCAGACTTCGGCCTCCAGATCAAGCTGAGCTGAAGGTACTCCAGTTGGCCTGGGCAAGGCTCGTCCAGCAGGGATGGGCTCCTGCTGTCTTCCTGTCAACGCCAGTTCTGTGAGAAAGTCTGTTAGACGTTCTTCTCTACCTCTTGCATGATGTTCTTTGTTTTGGTTTCACTTTGTCATCTCCTTTCCTTCTCCCAGCTGTCACCTATTTACACTAATTGTCTCCCTTTATATTCCCTCCCATACTGCCTCACTTTGCGGTTTATACTTCTTCCTGGATAAGTTGTTCACTGCTGGAGACTGCTACTGCTGATTCCTCAGATAAGTGTTTTTCCTTTATTTGTGTTTCCTTGCTGGCTTGATTCTAGGTGACCCTGACTCCGTCCGTATTAAGTGCAGGGAGCCGGTGGTCATGTCCCCTCACTATTATAGGGTTTTCAGGAGTCACACAGTATAAGGTACGTGGGCATGCAATCGTCTACCATAAAGACCTTTGCATGGGCATAGCAGTCAGGGAGAGCTCTAGGGGTTTTATAGGGAGGCTTGCAAACTCCATTTTCGCCTACTTCCCCATTCCTCTGGTAATGAGGAGCAGAGGGTGGGGATCATCATCTCGCTGCTCAGGGATAACGCTCAGTCTTGGGCCTTTTTGCTGCTGGTGGGGGCACGGCCCCTCCGATCGGTGGATGAATTTTTTGTAGCCCTGGGGCAGATATATGATGACCCGGATCGTATTGCTCTGGCTGAATCTAAACTGCGTCTTTTATGCCAGGGTAAACAGTCCGCAGAGATATATTGTTCAGAATTTCGGAGATGGCCAGCTGATACTGGTTAGAATGATGCTGCACTCCGAAGTCAATTTTGCCATGGTCTTTCGGAAAGATTGAAAGATGCGTTTGCTTTTCATGAGAGACCACCCTCGTTAGAATCTGCCATGTCTCTAGCTGTTCATATTGACAGGCGTCTTAGAGAGAGAGAGGAGACTACTCCTTCCTGTCATATTCTGTCCAAGGACAGTGGGGGTGTCTCATTCAGTGCGCAGGGGTCTCAGTCTCTCTCAATCCCCTCTGAGGAGGAGGCCATGCAGCTGGGTTTGCTTGCCTCTGATAGTAGAGGATTCAGCTCTCAGAGGAGGGTTTGTTTCTGTTGTGGGGGTATAAATCATTTGGCTAATGTTTGCCCCTCTAGCAGATTCATGGAGTTTTCTGAGGGTAATAAAAGAAAAACAAAAAGAAAAAAACCCTCTAAAAACTTTCCTTTTGCTACTTTTGGCAAGGTTGATGCGGAAATTGAAGGTTTGCCGTTTACTTGTAGTTCCCGTTTTCTCCTACCTGCCAGGGTGGTGCTAGACAGCAAGAACATTGTTTGTGAGATTTTTGTAGATAGTGGAGCAGCTGTCAATCTCATTGATAATCAATTTGCAATAACGCATGGTTTCCAGGTATGCACTTTGGAAAAGGATATACCTGTTTTTGCTATCGATTCCGCTCCACTTTCTCAAAGATCATTAAAGGGCATAGTTCACAATATCCGTTTGACTGTGGGTGACGCTCATGTTGAGGATATGTCATGTTTCGTCTTAAGCGGACTACCTACTCCTCTAGTGTTGGGGCTACCCTGGTTCACTAAACATAACCCCACCATTTAATGGCAAGCAAGGCAAATAAATGGTTGAAGTGAGTTTTGCAGAGAGAATTGCCTCACGGCGTCTCTTTCAGAGGTTTCTACCAAGACTGTACCATCTTTTCTCTCTGAATTTTCGGATGTGTTTTCCGAGAGTGGTGTCCAGGAGTTGCCCCCGCACCGGGAGTACGACTGCCCTATTAATCTCATCCCAGGCGCCAAACTGCCAAAATCACGTTTATACAATCTCTCCCAACCTGAAAGAGTCGCTATGCGTACTTATATCTCTGAGAGCCTGAGAAAGGGACAGATCCGACCCTCGAAGTCACCTGTTGACACTGGGTTTTTTTTTGTTAAGAAAAAAGATGGTTCTTTAAGACCTTGTCTGGATTTCAGGGAGCTGAACCGTATCACGATTTGTGACCCATATCCGCTTCATCTGATCCCGGACCTGTTTAACCAGATTGTTGGGGCTAAGGTTTTTCTAAGTTGGATTTAAGAGGGGCATACAACCTAGTCAAGGTCAGGGAAGGGGACGAATGGAAGACGGCCTTCAATACCCCTGAGGGTCGTTTCGAGAATTTGGTTATGCCCTTTGGTTTGATGAATGCTTCGGCCGTCTTCCAACATTTTGTGAACAGCATTTTTTATCATTTAATGGGGAAATTTGTACTGGTGTATCTAGATGACATTTTGATTTTTTCTCCTGATTTCAAGACTCATCGAGACCACCTATGTCAGATCTTGCTGATTCTGCGGGATAATAAATTGTACGCTAAACTGGAAAAATGTGTGTTTGCGGTTCCGGAGAATCAATTTCTTCTTTCTCTTCCCTCCGCTTCTGGTTTTCACATGGACCCTGAGAAGGTCAGCGCTGTGCTTGATTGGGAGCTTCCTGAGAATCAGAAGGTGCTGATGCGGTTTTTGGGTTTTGCCAATTATTACAGAAAGTTCATTTTGAATTATTCCTCTGTTGTTAAGCCACTCACTGATATGACTAAAAAGGGGGTAGATTTTTCTTCGTGGTCGGTAGATGCGCTTAAAGCCTTTTCTAGTATCAAAGAGAGTTTTGCTTCCGCTCCCATTTTGGTACAACCTGATGTTTCTCTACCTTTTATTGTTGAGGTGGACGCTTCTGAGGTGGGTGTAGGTGCGGTCTTATCTCAGGGTCCCTCTCCTGCCAAATGGCGACCGTGTGCCCTTTTCTCAAGGAAACTTTCCTCTGCAGAGAGAAATTACGATGTGGGAGATAGGGAGTTGTTGGCCATCAAATTAGCTTTTGAGGAATGGCACCATTGGTTAGAGGGAGCCAGACACCCTATTAACGTGTTTACAGACCATAAGAATCTGGCCTACTTGGAATTGGCCAAGCGTCTGAACCCGAGACAGGCCAGATGGTCTTTGTTCTTTTCTAGGTTTAATTTTGTTGTTACGTTCCGCCCTGGGGTTAAAAATGTGAAGGTGGATGCCCTGTCACGTTGTTTTCCGGGAGGGGGGAACTTTGAAGACCCGGGTCCCATTTTGGCTGAAGGGGTGGTCGTCTCTGCTCTTTATCCTGATTTGGAGGCAGAGGTTCAGGCAGCCCAGGCAGAGGCTCCTGATCTTTGTCCTCCTAAGAGGTAGTTTGTGCCTCTCGCTTTACGAAACAAGGTTTTTAAGGAGCACCACGATACTGTCCTTGCTGGGCACCCGGGGAGTAGAGCCACAGGGGATCTCATTGCTCTGAGATTCTGGTGGCCGGCTCTTTGTAAGACGGTTGAGTTTTTTTTTTTGCAGCCTGCGAGACCTGCGCTCGTGCCAAGGTCCCTCTTTTACGGCCATCAGGTTCTCTCCTCCCGTTACCCATTCCTTCTTGTCCTTGGACGCATCTGTCCATGGACTTCATTACGGACCTGCCTCGTTCCTCGGGGAAGACTGTGATTCTGGTAGTAGTGGACCGTTTTAGCAAAATGGCGCATTTCATTCCCTTTCCTGGGTTACCCAATGCTAAGACGCTGGCACAAGCGTTTGTTGATCACATTGTTAAATTGTATGGCATTCCTTCAGACATCGTTTCTGATAGGGGCACGCAATTTGTTTCCAGATTCTGGAAGGCCTTCTGTTCTCGCTTGGGGGTTTGGTTGTCGTTCTCTTCTGCTTTTCACCCGCAGTCGAATGGTCAGACGGAACGCGTCAATCAGAATCTGGAGATATATCTGCGCTGTTTTGTGGCGGAGAATAGAGAGGATTGGTGTTCTTTTTTGTCCCTTGCTGAGTTTGCTTTAAATAACCGTCGCCAGGAGTCCTCTGATAAGTCACCATTTTTTGGTGCATATGGGTTTCATCTGCAGTTTGTGACATTCTCTAGAGAGGGGTCTTCTGGTTTACCTGATGAGGAGAGATTTTCCTCGTCTTTGTCTTTTATTTGGCAAAAGATTCAGGGTAATCTGAAGAGGATGAGTGAGAGATATATGCGTGTGGCGGATAAGAGACATGTGCCTGGTCCGGACTTGAATGTGGGTAATCTGGTGTGGTTGTCTGCAAAGAATATCAAACTGAAGGTTCCCTCCTGGAAGTTGGGTCCTAAGTTTATTGGGCCTTACAAGATCTTGTCCGTCATCAATCCCAAGATCCATAATGTTTTTCACAGGTCCCTATTAAAACCTTATGTCCAACCCACTGTACCCTTCTCTTTGCCTCCTCCTCCGATTGTTGTTGATGGTAATCTTGAATTTCAGGTCTCTAGGATTGTGGATTGTCGCATTATCCGCGGTTCTCTCCAGTACCTCGTTCATTGGGAGGGTTATGGTCCTGAGGAGAGGATGTGGATCCCAGTTGCGGACATTAAGGCCACTCGTCTCATCAGGGCTTTCCATAGGTCTCATCCTGAGAAGGTGGGCTCTGAGTGTCCAGAGTCCACCCGTAGAGGGAGGGGTACTGTCACCGCCAGTTCTGTGAGAAGGTCTGTTAGACATTCTTCTCTACCTCTTGCATGATGTTCTTTGTTTTGGTTTCACTTTGTCATCTCCTTTCCTTCTCCAAGCTTTCACCTATTTACACTAATTGTGTCCCTTTATATTCCCTCTCATACTGCCTCACTTTGCGGTTTATACTTCTTCCTGGATAAGTTGTTCACTGCTGGAGACTGCTGATTCCTCAGATAAATGTTTTTCCTTTATTTGTGTTTCCTTGCTGGCTTGATTCTAGGTGACCCTGACTCCGTCCATATTAAGTGCAGGGAGCTGGTGGTCATGTCCCCTCACTATTATAGGGTTTTCAGGGGTCATACAGTATAAGGTACGTGGGCATGCAATCGTCTACCATAAAGACCTTTGCATGGGCATAGCAGTCAGGGAGAGCTCTAGGGGTTTTATAGGGCTCACCCATATGCTCCTTAGTTTGTGATCAAGCCAGTCGGATGTTTATTTATAAGTTCCAGCTTTATGCAACACCATCCGTGACACTTCCCCTAGCAGGGGGTAAACTGAACTAACTAGTCCCTCCCTCTCTTAGAGAGAGCTATAATTAAAATAAAGGTTCCATTCTAGGTAAAATAGCTCTGCCATTTATGCTGCCCTCTGCGGGTGAACAAGGCATATTACACTTAATAAACAGTTACAGAATAGAGAATGCACATAGTGAAGACCCTGCAATAAATACGTATGATGACATGATGTTAACCATAGGAGACAGTAGCAGGATGCAGAAGTGGTAATGCACCTGTGGGGCATTACATTTCTCCTTATGCAAAGCATCTAGTACTGTATGTGGAGTACATGTGCTGTAAATTGTATGCCAGGCAACACCCCTCTGGGTTTTTGGAAAAGATGTTTGAGTTGGCTTTCCTAAACCTTTCTGATGGAGGCAGATGTGACATAAGCTAATTTGTATATTTTTTTCTCAGAAAACCAGAAGAGCAATGACTGGCTTATGATACTCCTTATTCTCACTCAGCACCCTCCAAAAGAAGAAATAGTACCCCAACCAAGGCCTCTTAGGCAGCCAAGCAAACTTTTATTGGTCAGCTCTAAGGATGAGTGAACCATTTCGTGCCAAACCAGATTTGGTCCAAATTTTTATTTTTTTTGAAAGGCAGGCGAATATACTAAAATGGAGCGTAGAACCATTTTACTGAACATGTCAGCAAGAAAAATAGCACTAGGGAGGAAGAAGAATGGTTCTAGTAGGACCCTTAGGGGAAGTAGGGGAAGGGCTTGCCTTGATTTGCTCCTAAGCTGACAGACAACGTGGTTGAGCTAATCAGTGCTGCATCAGGCAGTGAGGTGCCTGAGCACAACGTCATTATCACGGTCGGCGTGGCTATCACATACGTGACACAGAGGGAGGGAACAAGGAAGGCCCTGCCCAAGTGAGAGGGAAGATGGTGACCCCTGACTCACCTGGCGGCTGGCACCTGGCTGCCCTGACGTCCCTAGACGGGTTCCTCACCCGTACGCCGATCACTTGCCTAAAGCCCTGGCTTTCCCTGAGCTGAGCCCTAGGTAGTGAACAGGGCGATGGGAACACTAGTCCGCACCACTAGCTCTAAGGGAAAACACCAAGGGAAGGACAGACAACACAGACTCAACATATAATCCCAGGTGGGTGACAACAGGAGACAACAATAAGCCCAACAGGGATCCGGAGGGTAGCACACAGGAACAACAACCAGGATTAACCACTCCAGTGGGTCAGTATAGATGTCCAGGCAGGAAGCTCTATAACTGGCAACTAGAGAAGTGTGAGGGGAGAATATAAGGAGGTAGGGAGTGGCAGACACGAAACAGCTGAGGAGGAGAAGCTACGGATCCCTGAGAGAGACAAAAAGGATAGCAAGGCAAACACAGAAAACAATAACTAAGAAACACCATGATCTTTAGCTATAGAGCGCGCAGCCACCCGCTGCGACTTCCTGACCCCGGGTATAACGGAGTCAGACGTGGCTCTTGATACCCTCGTGACAGTAACCCCCCTTTCACGAGGGGCCTCCGGACACTCAGGACCAGGTCTCTCCGGATGAGAGGCATGGAAAGTCTGAATTAACCTGTTGGCGTTTACCTCTGACGCTGGAACCCACATTCTTTCCTCGGGACCGTAACCCCTCCAATGCACAAGATACTGAAGAGAGCGGCGGACCCGACGAGAATCAACAATTCTGGCTATTTGAAACTCCAGATTACCATCCACAATAACAGGAGGAGGTGGCAGCGGCGATGGTTCTAGAGGTGGAACATACTTCTTGAGTAACGATTTATGGAAGACGTTATGGATCTTAAAAGTCTGAGGTAGCTCCAGGCGAAAAGCCACAGGGTTAATGACGGTTACTATTTTATAGGGACCAATGAACCTAGGACCCAGTTTCCAAGAAGGAACCTTCAACTTAATATTCCTAGTAGACAACCACACATAGTCATTTACTCCTAGGTCCGGACCTGGCGACCGTTTCTTATCGGCCATGCATTTATATTTACTACTCATCTTTTTCAAGTTAACTTGCACCTTCTGCCATACCGATGAAAGAGATGAAGAAAACCTTTCCTCTTCAGGAACCCCAGAAGACCCCCCCTCTTTGAAAGTACAAAATTGGGGATGAAAACCGTATGCACCAAGGAATGGTGACTTGCCGGTGGACTCCTGATAATGATTATTTATGGCAAACTCAGCTAACGGTAAGTATGATGACCACAACTCTTGGTTTTCAGACACAAAACACCTTAAATATGTTTCTAGGTTTTGGTTGGTACGCTCAGTCTGTCCATTCGACTGAGGATGGAAAGCTGAGGAAAAGGACAAGTGAACCCCCAAACGGGAACAAAAAGCTTTCCAAAACTTAGAAATAAACTGGGTTCCCCGATCCGAAACCACATCGGAAGGGACCCCGTGAAGCTTCACGATTTCACTGATAAACACCTGAGCAAGAGTTTTAGCATTAGGAAGTGCGGGTAACGCAATAAAGTGTACCATTTTGCTAAACCTGTCTACTACTACCAAGATAACTGTTTTACCCGCCGACAACGGTAAGTCAGTGATGAAATCCATAGACAGATGTGTCCATGGCCTATTGGGAATGAAAAGTGGCAATAAAGACCCTGCTGGACGTGTATGAGAGACTTTCGCGCGTGCACAAGTAGAACAAGTAGACACGAAATCCATTACATCCTGACGCAACCTTGGCCACCAAAAACGACGAGATAAAAGCTCCAAGGTTGCTTTACTACCCGGGTGTCCAGCAAGTGCCGAATTATGATGTTCTTTTAATAATTCAAGACGCAGGTTTAACGGTACAAACAATTTCTCTGAGGGGCAAGAGGCCGGGGCGTCCCCCTGAGCCTCTAACACCTTTCCCTCTAGAACAGAGTGTACAGCAGAGACAACCACTCCTCTTTGTAAAATAGGTACCGGATCACAAACATTACCCCCTCCAGGGAAACTACGAGATAATGCGTCTGCCTTGGTATTTTTTGCCCCAGGACGATAGGTGATTACAAAGTTAAATCTGGTAAAGAATAGCGACCACCTAGCTTGTCTAGGGGTGAGACGTTTAGCCGATTCTAGGTACAGAAGGTTCTTGTGATCCGTAATCACCGTGACGGGGTGGACTGCTCCCTCTAAGAAGTGACGCCACTCTTCAAGCGCCAGTTTAATCGCCAACAGTTCCCTATTTCCAATATCATAATTCTTCTCTGCAGAAGATAATTTTTTGGAAAAGAAAGCGCAAGGACGCCATTTGCCAGGAGACGGACCCTGAGACAATACAGCTCCCACTCCCACCTCTGACGCATCTACCTCGACAATAAAAGGCTGGGAGACATCAGGTTGAATTAGAACAGGTGCCGAGGTAAACCTCTCCTTTAGAGAGGAAAATGCATCTTTAGCGGCGTCAGACCATTTGGAAAAATCCGTCCCCTTCCTAGTCATGTCGGTAAGGGGTTTAACGATCACTGAATAATTTTTAATGAACTTTCTATAGAAATTAGCGAAAACCGTTGTAGGGCTTTAAGGTTCTCAGGAAGATCCCAATCTAAAATTGCTTGGACCTTCCCAGGATCCATGCGGAAACCTGAAGCAGATAATAGATATCCCAGGAACTGTAATTCCTGAACAGCGAAGACACATTTTTCAATTTTCGCATATAATTTATTCGTCCGTAGGACCTGCAGTACTTGCCTGACATGCACCTCATGTGTTTTCAGATCAGCCGAATAAATTAAGATATCATCTAGGTATATGACTACAAACCTGCCGATGAGATGACTAAAAATATCATTAACGAAATGTTGGAAGACAGCAGGGGCATTGGTCAGACCGAAAGGCATAACAAGATTTTCATAATGCCCCTCAGGGGTGTTAAAAGCTGTCTTCCACTCATCCCCTTCCCTGATACGAATCAGATTGTAGGCCCCCCCTAAGATCAAGTTTGGAGAACCACTTAGCACCCGCAATCTGATTAAAAAGGTCAGGAATGAGAGGAAGAGGGTATGGGTCACGGATGGTTATCTGGTTTAACTCACGGAAATCTAAGCAAGGACGCAGGCCCCCATCTTTCTTTTTAACAAAGAAAAACCCTGCAGCCACGGGTGAAGAAGAGGGTCTGATGTGTCCCTTAGCCAGACTCTCGGAGATATAATCTTTCATGGCTTGTCTCTCGGGACCCGAAAGATTATACAACCTGGACTTGGGTAATTTTGCCCCGGGAATCAGGTTAACCGGGCAATCATAAGGACGATGAGGTGGTAGTTTCTGACAACCCTTTTCAGAAAAAACGTCCTCAAAGTCCGAAATAAATGTAGGTAGGGAAGCTATGGAGGCGATTAAGCAATTGTTATTTAAGCAATTCTCTCTGCAATGCTCACCCCACTCCAATATCTCCCTGGCCTGCCAATCCACCACTGGATTGTGCGCTACCAACCAGGGAAGACCCAATACCACCGGAGAGGGAAGGCCCTCCAGAACGTAACATGAAAGACACTCATTATGGTGGTCCCCTACCCGAAGGTGTAAATTACGAACAATGTGGGTGAGGTTTCTCTGAGACAGAGGAGCAGAATCTATAGCGAATACGGGAATAGGTCTCTGCAGCGTACAGAGAGACAAACCCATAGTGCGGGCAAAATGGGCATCAATCAAGTTTACCCCTGCTCCACTGTCTAGAAAAACAGAAATAGACTCCGTCTTAACACCAAAAACAATGACGGCTGGTAACACAAATTGAGATGTTTGTATGGAGGAAACGTATACCCCCCGGCTGACATCCTCCGCACAGCCCGGGGTTAGTAGTTTTCCGACGGTCTTTTGTTTTTGAGAAAGGAGGGACAGACATTAATGAAATGACCCCTCCCCCCACAGAAAAAACAAGCCCCCCCCCCTACGGCGAACCTCGGGGACGGACCTGACGAGAAGTTCCGCCTAGCTGCATAGGCTCATCTAAGTCAGTACAGACTGACTGTTGCTTGGGAGAGGTAACCAATTGCTCCGGAATTTTCGATCTCTCCCTAAGACGTCTATCTATTCTGATAGAGAGGGACATAACAGCATCAAGGGAAAGGGGGGTCTCATACAGCGCCAGTGCATCCTTAACCCTTAACCCTTTCAGATAACCCAGAGCAGAACTGACTCCTGAGAGCCGGGTCGTTCCACTGAGTATCCGTAGCCCACCTACGGAACTCTGAGCAATATTCCTCTGCTAACCGATCTCCCTGTAGGAGTCTCCGTAACTTTGACTCAGCCAGGGCGACTCGGTCAGGGTCATCATATATGAGACCCAAAGCCCCAAAAAATCCCTCCACTGACCGAAGAGCCTGAGAACCAGGGGGTAACGAGAACGCCCAGGATTGCGGATCCCCCTGAAGCAGGGAAATGACAATCCCAACCCGCTGTTCTTCATGACCTGAGGAGTAAGGGCGCAACTTAAAATATAATTTGCAGGCCTCACGGAACGTTGCAAATTTGTCCCTTCCCCCAGAAAATCTGTCGGGAAGAGCAACCTTGGGTTCAGTGACAACCTGGTTACCCATAGCAACCGCTGGGGGTGCGGTCTGCTGCATTTGCTGCTGTTGTTGGAGAACAGACGCCTTCAATCCTGCCACCTCCAAAGACAGGCTTTGAAGCTGTTCTGCCAAGGCATCAATAGGATCCATATTGGATTCTAAGTAGAGAAAAAAAAACAACAAATAAAAAATTATATAATTTTTTTTTTTTCTCAAAAAGTAATGGCCAGTTATAATATCACGGTCGGCGTGGCTATCACATACGTGACACAGAGGGAGGGAACAAGGAAGGCCCTGCCCAAGTGAGAGGGAAGATGGTGACCCCTGACTCACCTGGCGGCTGGCACCTGGCTGCCCTGACGTCCCTAGACGGGTTCCTCACCCGTACGCCGATCACGTGCCTAAAGCCCTGGCTTTCCCTGAGCTGAGCCCTAGGTAGTGAACAGGGCGATGGGAACACTAGTCCGCACCACTAGCTCTAAGGGAAAACACCAAGGGAAGGACAGACAACACAGACTCAACATATAATCCCAGGTGGGTGACAACAGGAGACAACAATAAGCCCAACAGGGATCCGGAGGGTAGCACACAGGAACAACAACCAGGATTAACCACTCCAGTGGGTCAGTATAGATGTCCAGGCAGGAAGCTCTATAACTGGCAACTAGAGAAGTGTGAGGGGAGAATATAAGGAGGTAGGGAGTGGCAGACACGAAACAGCTGAGGAGGAGAAGCTACGGATCCCTGAGAGAGACAAAAAGGATAGCAAGGCAAACACAGAAAACAATAACTAAGAAACACCATGATCTTTAGCTATAGAGCGCGCAGCCACCCGCTGCGACTTCCTGACCCCGGGTATAACGGAGTCAGACGTGGCTCTTGATACCCTCGTGACAGTCATTCTGTGCTGGGTTGTGAATGATGGTGGTTGTGCAGCCAGCCAGTCGCAGGGGGTACACGTGAGATTCACGGTAGACCGATGAGGGGTCAAATGGTATAACACACAGTTCATCAGTTTACTCACGCTTAGCAGATAGAATCCCTGGGCTGGCAGCACAGTGTTGAGTTGGACAGCACAAAATCCTCCGGGGCACGCTCTGTGGTAGGAAGCATCAGCCAAGATGGTGTTTGAGGTGCCCTTGATGTTAAGGGTGCTTAGGGTGCTTGTTGCGGCTTAGTCCTTTGATGATTTTTGTCGTGACGCCAGTACCGTTAATGGTGGTACAACCATAGGTAGGAATAATGAGGTAGACAGTAGTAAGATGCAACTCACAACTTTTACTTTAGTGGTTTTTTAGTTGCAGTAATACAATTATGCAGTCTTTAGATGATACAGAGACCATTCTGCAAATCCACTGTTTAAGGCTTGTCAGGTTGTTGGTTGGTTTTGGAGCAGTGGGTTAGGTGTACCTGATTCCTTTAGATGCCTCGGATCCTATTCCTTGACTTTCCCTACAAGCTAAATATGTGTAGACAGGAAAACTCAACTGTCCCTCAGAAGTTTGGTGTGGCTGCCTGAAGCTATAAACCTCCACCATGCAAAGGTGTCTGTGGCCCTCAATAATGGCTCTTATCACCGATGAATTCCTAGGAATGCTTGTTTCTTTTCCAGGGAGGCAAACTCTTCTCTTACTGGTCAGGGATGCAAGTCTATAGTCCAGCTACAGAAGGAAAACGCTCTTCTGCGCCTAAACATCTGAGTAAACACCTTCTAGCGAAGTTGGCTCCACTCACTAATCTGTGTTGCGAAGTCTTCACTCTATCTTTCCTCCCACTAAGTTGATCTGACTACCACAGATCTGCTCACTTCTGAACTACACCCTAGTTTATCTGGTCTGCTTTGACTAATCTGTCTCACTAGGCCTGAATTGAGTATATATAGGACCTGCACTTCATCCCCATCTAGTGGTGGGATGTATAAATTGCACCTAATAGGCCTGTTAACAGGGATTTTGCAGTTACACAAATACAAAATTATACATGACAACCTAATATTCTCAATAATATAAAAAATAAGCATTGCCCACACACACGTAGTGGGACGCCGCATAACCCCATGGTAAAATGTAAGTCACCCTCGACATTGGTATTGTCTGAAGCTGTGGATATCTACGCCGTGTCCTGAAATACACCAAATACACTCCGCCAAAAATGCACATGTGAATATAGACATTGCAATGCATTATCATGACTTTTCAATAACCTCCTGTAAATAAAGGGGTTATGCACAAAAATACATTCTAGGCAAATATATAAAATGTATCACATACATTTTTCTTTATGGTAGATGTGTTACGGCCAAAATGGTTATAAGAGAATGATCTCACATAAGGGCAATAAAAGTCCATGATATGGGTTTAGAAGATAAAGTCCATTCCTAAAATGGGGTATAAAACATGTATAAAACATTTTTAAAGTGCAAAAATTTTGTGGTAAAACAATTGAGCACAGAAAAGTCCTTCTGGGTACTTCACTTTAAATATTGCATTAATAACATCCCTTTGATAACCTGAAAATGGGGTAAAATGGGGTAGAGAGGGGCTCAATACAAAACCTCAAAAGTCCTCTCAAACAATGGCAGCTCCTGCTCCATAATATGGGTAAGTGAACGGCCTACTTAGTTGTAGGGATCCGAACATGATGACACATCTTAGAACGGGCAGGTGTTTGTCCACCTGGGTAGAGATGTACCGAACTATTCGCCGGCGAACAGTTCCCGTCCCGGCGAACATAGCTTGTTCGCATTCGCCGCAGCGGGCGAACATTTGTAGATATGATTGAGCAAACTATGACCCTGTACCTCACAGTCAGCAGACACAATCCAGCCAATCAGCAGCAGACCCTCCCTCCCAGACCCTCCCACCTCCTATCAAATAGCAAGGACACCATCCATCTTAGATTAATTCTGAAGCTGCAGTGTCACAAATTTGACTAAGTTGTAATCGCAATGCAATTAATACAGGTTATATTAATCGCATTGCTAATTCAACTTAGATCTGGGTTCCTAATGGTTGTATTGCTAGAATATAACGAAGATTGAGAATATAGTGCTATATTCGTCAATTCTAGCAATCAAACCCTTAGGAACTCAGATCTAAGTTGTAATCGCAATGCGAGTAATACAGGTTATATTAAATGCATTGCGAATTTAACTTAGAGCTGGGTTCCTAATGACCCTGTACCTCACAGTCAGCAGACACATTCCAGCCAATCAGCAGCAGACCCTCCCTCCCAGACCCTCCCACCTCCTAGCAAAAAGCAAGGACAGCATCCATTTTAGATTCATTCGGAAGCTACAGTCTCAGTGAGAGGAGGGACAGTGCTGCTGCTGCTGCTGCTGATTTAATAGGGAAATCGTTAGCTAGGCCAGTGTATTCAGTGTCCACTACAGTCCTGAAAGACTCATCTGATCTCTGCTGTAAGGACAGCGTCCTGAAAGCACCCCAAAAAGCCCTTTTTAGGGCTAGTACATCAGTCTGCTTTTTTTTTTCTCTGTAATCTAATTGAAGTTGCCTGACAGCGTGTGTTTCAGGCCCTGCCAGTGCACAGTGCCACCAGTGCAACTCATATCTGGTGTCACAGTAGATTACATTTAAAAAAAATTAACTTTTTTCACTGTAACCTAATTGCAGTTAGTTGCCTGCAAGCGTGTGTGTCAGGCCTACAGCGTGTACTGTGCCAACTACTGCCAGTGCACAGTGCCACCAGTGCCACTCATATCTGGTGTCACAGTAGCTTGCACGCATAGTACAACTAACCGGAAAAAAAAATGACAGGCAGAGGCAGGCCACCCCGCAGGGGCCGTCGTGATCGTGGTGCTTTGACTTCCTTTGGCCCTAGAATAATGCCCAGTGTTCAGAGGCCACGTACCCTGAACTCGAAAAGTTCTGAGGACATAGTTGACTGGCTAACACAGGACACCCAATCTTCTACAGTTTCCGCTCGGAACCTTGACGCACTGTCCTCCTCCAGCTCAGCTTCGGGCACCTTTCAAGTTACCACTCGCCCGCCTGCCGCCACCACCAACACTAGCACCACAGCTGCTTCACTTGATCTGTCAGAGGAGTTATTTACACATCAGTTGGAAGAAATGAGTGATGCGCAACCATTATTGCCAGAGGATGTAGATAACAGGGATATGTCTCAGTCAGGCAGCATTACACACATGGACGTACGGTGTGATGATGATGATGATGATGTTGTACCCGCTGCTGCTTCCTTTGCTGAGTTGTCAGATACAAGTGAAGCGGTTGATGATGACGATGTGTGGATGTCACGTGGGTGCCCGCTCGAATAGAAGAAGAACAGGGGGAAAGTTCAGATGGGGAGACAGAGAGGAGGGGGAGACGACGAGTTGGAAGCAGGGGGAGGTCGTCGCAAGGAGCTAGTGGCACAGTCAGACACCATGTATCGGCACCCGGGGTCAGCCAGACAGCACACCAATCAACACATGCTGTTGCCACCACCAGAATGCCGTCATTGCAAAGCTCAGCAGTGTGGCATTTTTTGTGTGTGTCTGCCTCTGATAACAGCGATGCCATTTGCAACCTGTGCCAAAAGAAACTGAGTCGTGGGAAGTCCAACACCCACCTAGGTACAACTGTTTTGCGAAGGCACATGATCTCAAATCACAAACGCCTATGGGATCAACACATGATGAGTACAAGCAGAACACAAACTCAAAGCCGCCATCCTCCTCCTGGTCCAGCATCTTCAGCCACGTCAACCACTGCTGTCCTCCTTGCCCCTTCTCAACCATCCGCCACTCCGCCTCTCGCCTTCAGCAGTTCCTGCTCATCTGCCCACAGTCAGGTGTCTGTCAAGGAAATGTTTGAGCGTAAGAAGCCAATGTCACAGAGTCACCCCCTTGCCCGGCGTCTGACAGCAAGCTTGTCGGAACTCTTAGCCCGCCAGCTTTTACCATACAAGCTGGTGGAGTCTGAGGCCTTAAAAAAATTTGTAGCTATTGGGACACCGCAGTGGAAGGTACCCGGCCGAAATTTCTTTTCACAAAAGGCAATCCCCAACCTGTACTCTATTGTGGAAAAGGAAGTCATGGCATGTCTGGCACACAGTGTTGGGGCAAGGGTCCATCTTACTACTGATGCCTGGTCTGCAAAGCACGGTCAGGACAGGTATATTACGTACACTGCGCATTGGGTAAACCTGCTGACTGCTGCCAAGCATGGAATGCGTGGCTCTGCAGAGGAGTTGGTGACAGCGCCACAACTTGCAGGCAGGCCTGCTGCCACCTCCTCTACTCCTCCTACTCCATCCTCTTCTCTAACCTCCTTAGCTGAGTCCTCTTCTGCTGCTGCGTCTTGCTCCACATCAACTGCACCCTCCCCAGCTCCCCAGGGGCTATTCCACATCCCGGATACGACAGTGTCACGCCGTCTTGGGGTTGACTTGCCTGAAAGCAGAGAGTCACACCGGACCAGCACTCCTGTCCGCCCTGAACACACAGGTGGATCAGTGGCTGACCCCGCACCAACTGGAGATCGGCAAAGTGGTGTATGACAACGGAAGCAATTTGTTGGCGGCATTGAATTTGGGCAAGTTGACACATGTGCCGTGCATGGCACATGTGTTGAATCTGATCGTACAACGCTTTGTGCATAAGTACCCAGGCTTACAGGACGTCCTCAAGCAGGCCAGGAAGGTGTGTGGCCATTTCAGGCGTTCCTACATGGATATGGCACACTTTTCAGATATTCAGCGGCGAAACAACATGCCAGTGAGGCGCTTGATTTGCGACAGTCCGACACGTTGGAATTCAACACTCCTAATGTTCGACCGCCTGCTCCAACAAGAAAAAGCCGTCAATGAGTATTTGTTTGACCGGGGTGCTAGGACAGCCTCTGCGGAGCTGGGTATTTTTTTGCCACGTTACAACATATTTCGGTGAAGGACTCGAACACAATCAGTTCCTTCCTGGCCCATTCGCATACTTGCGGCCAACAAAATTATACGGTTTAGCCTCCCATTTGCTGTCCAATTTCCCTTGGGGCTTCTTGACATGCACCAGCACCAGGTCGCATGGCTGCAATAGTGCCTTTTGCACTGGAGTCCTATCAGGATGAGAATTTTCTTGCAGACACTGCCGCACCAATTGATGAACCGTCTCAAGTCTCTGCGCCCGCACCCAGGAGGTTGGATCTCTTGGAGTGAACTCATCCACATCATTTAACTGTAATTCTCCGACACTTCACCCAGACCGTCCAAAGAAGATATTATAAGGAGAATACCCTGTTGTAGAATGGACCTTATTGTTATAGGCCCACACCATCTGAGGCAAAAACTGAGGCCACTGTAACTTTTTGTCCTCCCCCAGAGTCCGCACCATCTGTAGCAGACTTCTGTTGAATCGTTCACAGGCCCCGTTTCCTTGGGGATGGTATGGAGTCATGTGCAACCCCTTTATCTCGTAGATAACGTTGAATCTCTTTCATTACATGTCCCTTAAAGCAGGCCCCTTGGTCGGAGTGGATGCGTTGTGGACATCCGTACACTCGGATGAAACCGTGGCACAGAGCTCGGTCTGCCGTCTCAGCGGTGTGGTCCTTGGTGGTGGTCACCACCGTGAATTTGGTCCACCATTATGAGGCAATATTGGTGCCCGCTGTTGTATGGGCCCACCATTAGGTGGTCTGCCATGATGATCTCCAAAGGTTTCTGGGTCACTATGGTTTGCAGGGGAGCTCTCTGTTCTATCACTTTATGGATCTCACAAGTTCGACAGCTATGGCATACTTCTTCGACCATTTGACGGAGACCAGGGCAATAAATCAGTCGCTGCAACCAACTTAAGGTCTTCTCACGACCAAAATGTCCATTCTTATTATGAACCTCAAGAGCCAATCATAGAGCCAAATTACTAGGCACCACAATTTGGTAACGAATGTAAATTTCAGAAGTTAGATATACCTTTCGGCATAGCACTTTTTTTTGTCACAATCAATCTTCTGACATGTTTTTTTTTGTTATTAACAATTTTTATTGTCTTTGAAGTCATTTGACAAAGGAAAATAAACAATACATTACATTAGTTATGTATACAATGCTTATGCACAATCATATGACAATGTTAGGTTATTTTTGAAGAAGCTTAAATGAAAAAAAAGACTTCATTGGTAGGTTGAGCATTTTGAGAGGTACAGAGATGTAATATAAACATCATAACATAATTTTTAAAACAAAAGAAACAAAAAATAATGAACTAAAGGGGCAGGATTAATAGAATATAAGCCACTTAGCCACAGATAAGGCCTAGTAGAGTGAGTAGACAGTTATGGACAAGATGTTACGTAAAGGTATTCAGGAAGGGTCTGTGGAATCCTCTGTATTGTTTCCAAGGAGACCAGATAGCTAGGAAAAAGGACATGGAGCGAAGCTCCCAATGAGAGAGTTCTTCTAACCTATAGATCTGGTCTACTTTTTGGATCCATTTAGCCACATCAGGGACCTCAGGGGAAAGCCAGGAGGATGCTATTAGCAGCTAATAACATAAGGTATAGAGATCTTTGCCATTTGTTTAAACTCCTGAGGCCTAAGTTAAGGAGAGTTAGGTCAGGAGAGCAAGAAAGTGTGGTTTGGCATATATGGTTGCAATTTTTAACTATAATACGCCACCAGTCATTAATGGTTTGACACTTCCACCATATGTGGAAGAAAGAGCCTTTGGAAGTCTGGCATCTCCAACATAGGTCAGAGCAGTTTGGGGAGTAGAGAGATATTGATTCAGGAGTCTTGTACCATCTCGTCAGGATTTTGTAGCTGTTTTCTTGAATGCGTATACACCTAGATATTTTGTGAGGGGTCACTAGAGCTGTGGAAATTTCTGTAGGAGATAGAAAGCGAACCAAATCTCTCTCCCATGTTCCAATTATAGCTGGTTTAATAAGAGATACGGGTGATTTCAAGTGACTATACATAGTTGAAATGGTTCTCCTGGGGGGCTGCTTTGCACCCAGTGTTGTGTCAAACCAGAAAGACAGGGGCTGTAGAGGAGATTTTTTAAGGAGGGAAATGATTTCATAGTTGAGGAAACTTTGTAGGAAGGTGAGAGTTGCAGAGTTCCCCAGGCCTTCAATGAGGTCTGGCAGGGGTCTGACAAAAATCTTCATTATTTATCAATTCTAGTAAGGGTGTATTTGAAAATGTGATTGAGGAGGGGCAGCTTTCTTTCAGAGCAATATGAGCTAGATCTATTATGTCCCCAAGGTTGAGGAGAGGTGAGGGGGTTGTTAATAGTTTATTATGTGGGGAGAACAAATCCCAGACTGATAGTGTGCTCTGTATCATGGGGTTTGAGATTTTCTTTAGTGGTGGAGGGGTTTTCCTGATAGTAGGAGAGCCCGTGGGGAGGAGGGGAGAAAGTTTTTTTCCATGCGGACCCAGGCTTTATGGGGAGGGGATCTGATCCAGTCTACTACTCTGGCTAGATGTATAGCTCTCATGTACATTTCTGGGTCATGAAGGCCAATTCCTCCCAACCGTTTAGGTTTAGTAAGAGTGTCAAAGGAGATTCTAGGACGTCGTCCTTTCCAGATGAACTTGCGGATTGCTCTATTGAAAGTAATGAAGAAGGATTTCGGGATTTTGATTGGGAGGGATTGCATTAGGTAAGTCAGTCTGGGTAAAACCAGTGAAGATACCATGTTTTTCCTGCCAAACCAGGAGAGGTACAGGAGGTCCAACGAGTCCAACTGGGCGACCATAAAATGTAAGAGTGGAAGATAGCTAAGTTTATATAGGTCTGCGGTGTTAAGGGAAATGGCATGTTAGTTGTTGTGTGGACCAGTTGAATGGGGATTGGGATTGGAGAGACCTAAGAGCTGACAAGGAGAACCCTCTATAGAGGAGTTGGGATTTAGCAGGATTGACTTTAAAATTGGAGAGGGAGCCAAATAGGTCTAATATGGATAGAATATCTGGAAGGGATTTTTGGGGGTTTGTCATGAGGATTAGTAGGTCATCAGCAAAGGCTGCCAGTTTAATTTCCTGATCCCCAACACAAAGACCAACAATATCTTCCTGTTGCCTTAAGGCTTGTAACACTGTTTCCATGACCAGTACGAAGATAAGGGGGGAAAGGGGAAAGACCTGTCTAGTGAAATTTTTTATATGGAAGCAGGGGGATAGGAGGCCATTCACTGACACAGATGCCGAGGAAGAATGATACATAGCCGTGACTGCATTGGAGAATTGTTCTGGGATACCAAACCTTGCAAGGGTGAGCTTAATATATGACCAGTCAATTATATCAAAAGCTTTCTTGGCATCTGTGGCAAGCATGACTAATGGGATCATGTTATGGGATGAAAAGTATAGGGCATTTAATATTTTCATTACGTTATCTTTTCCTTCTCTTCCTTTAACAAATCCTACCTGATCCGGATGGACTAGGAAGGGGAGTAGCTGCTGCAACCTATTAGCTAACATTTTGGCCAATAGTTTAAGGTCAGTGTTTAGTAAGGAGATGGGATGGTAATTAGAACATGAAGATGGGTCTTTACCGGGTTTGGGGAGGATTGTTATGGTGGCTCTAGTCATATCTGCAGAGACAGGGGTGTTAAGTAGGGCTCTGTTACAAACCTGGAGGAAATGGGGTAAGAGTGTTTCTGAAAAGGATCTATAATAGACCGTCGGGTCCTGGGCATTTCCCTGTAGGGGAGGAATTGAGCGCCTCCGTTAGGTCTGACAGGGTGAAAGGAGCAGCAAGTTTATCTTGTTGGAAAGTTGTGAGACCCGGCCAAAAAAAGGTCTGGGTGATCCTGTAGGTGGTGCGGTTACCCCCTAGATGCCCTGCCAACGGAATGTCGTGGCCAATTCGGAGAAGCTCCAACCGGTACTTTCTGGGTACTACTAGTTGGCGCTTTTGCGAAGGGACACAGCCTCTCTTTCTGCCTTCGGTCAATCTATATAACCTGTCGCCCTCCCATATAAAACGTTCCCGCTCATCCCCTCTACTGTCGGCTAATTCTCGGTACCTTTGGAGGGTGGGGTCCTGTCTAGTTTCCCTCCCAAACTCTTCTGGGGTGTCCCAAGCTATGGGTCTCTCTGGGGTGTTAGTGCTAAGTGCCTGCTTGTGGCTTACCTGGGTCTCCCGACCTGTTGTAGGATCGTCCTCGGTACGGGTCTGTGAGCGGGTGGTCACGGGACAAGCAGCAGCAGTCATGGGTAAAAAGGCTGAGGCTAGAGGGCCAATGTCGTTGCCCAACATGACCTCAGCAGGTAAATTGTCCATGATGCCCACTGTGGTCTTTCCCGACCCGACTCCCCAATCCAAGTGTATCCGTGCGGTGGGTAAGCGAAAAACAGCCCCCCCTGCGACACGAACAGCAACGGTACGATTAGATACATGTTCTGGTTTTACAAGATGTTTCTGTACCAAAGTGATGGTAGCACCAGTGTCCCTTAAGCCTTGTGCTATCTGTCCATTCACTCGCACCTCCTGGCGGTGATGCTGGCGGTTATCCGTGGAGGCAGCTTGTATGGGGTTGGCCTCATACAAGATTCCCAAACACTCCTCAGGGCTCCCTTCAATTTCCAGGCAGTAAGGCAGCCGAGGGGTGTGATGGCGGGGTCTCTGTGTTAGGTGTTGTGCGCCTCCAGTTATTATTGGCTGATCCCAAAGGGCAATAACGGACAATATGCCCTGGGTTGCCGCAGCGATGACATGTCACTTTGTAAGGTTCCCAGGGCTGGTTGTTAGACCCCTGGGGATGTGGAGGCCCTGGGGGTACTGGAGCCCGAAATTCTGTGCGTGCAGCGTAGGTTGGGGTGCGTGCCTCTGTTGTAGGTGCTGGTCGTGTGGTACCTTGGCTCACCTTTCTTGTTTCCGCGTATTCATCTGCTAGTCGCGCTGCCTCAGTTAAGTTGGCAGGGAGGCGGTCTCTCACCCAGTCCTGTATATCCGCAGCCAGATCTTGGAAGAAATGTTCCATCAAGAACAACTGTAACACTTCCTCTCTGGTGTTGGCATTGCACCCTCGCACCCAATGTGACGCCACCCTTTGTATCTTGTTTGCCCATTCCATGTGGGAGTCCACAGCCTTCTTTTTGGACTCCCGGAAGCGACGGCGGTAGGCTTCTGGGGTTACGGCATATCAGGTTAACAGCACCTTTTTAACTTGCTGATATTGTAAAATATCCTCTTGAGCAAGAGCCCGAAAGGCTTCATTGGCTTTGCCCGACAACTTCCCAGACAAAATAGTGACCCATTGGTCTGGTGGTACCTGGTGTAGTGAGCACTGCCTCTCAAAGTCAGCCAAATATCTATTTATTTCCTCCTCACTTTCTACAAAAGCTTTAAATGCAGTGAACGGTATTTTCTTTCCTGTAGCAGTGGGTGTGGGAGTAGGAACTGCATGTGTAATGGGCTGTCTAGCTCTTACCAGTTCCAGTTCTTGTCCCCTCTTAGTTTGTATCGCATCCCTTGCTTCCCGGAACAGCTGGTTTATTAGTTCCACGGACGTTTCTGGATACAAGGATAATCTCCGCTGTACAATACCAGTAATTACATCTTCCTCGCTGACAGGTGCAAGGGGCTCCGTTCCTTCCATGGATCTATCCATTTCGTCCAGCTCCAGCAGGTCAGCTGTCAGCTCCCTCCGTGGTCTGCTACTGGCACTCCTACCACGACTCTCCAATAAATCTTTTAGTGTGGGTCTTTTCAGCCTGGCGTACTGAGACTCCATTCAGAACTTGCTCTTTGGATAAAAGGACAATCCCACTGCTGCCACCAATGTAACGGCTACCCAGGTAGTGAGAGGGTATCAGCCATTGGGGACATCCTTTTTCCTGGCAAGCTGCTGTGTAAAAGTAAAGCTGGTATAATCCCATCCACGAGTTCCAGAGGTAGAGTCAGGTTCAGCTGTAAAAAGAGCAGAGTAACAATCCAATATAATTCCCTTTCAAGAATGAGACGAGGCTCTGTTTTGAAGGGTCAAGAAGAACTGAGGTGCTGGCACACCCAGCCTGGTTTTTATTACAGTCAGGTACAAACAGAACACACCCAGGGGGAGGTTGAAAATAACCAATCACATACATGGTACAACCCCCACGTCTCCTCCCCTCAGATAAACATGTAACATAATTAAAACGTTCACACTTTTACTCAAGTTTTGGATGTACCCCAAAAACAGGGGGTACACCTTTAAATCCGGCACCCCTTGATAGCTCTCATTCAGGGGAACAACATATCCAAATTCCAGCTCATTCGGTTGAGGGGTTCAGGAGTTACGGGTCTTTGAAGTTTTGACCAACCGCACAGATTCTCTAGCCGAAAAAGGTTCCATAAGTTTTGGCCCTGCGTTCGGTCTCCGTTCGTGTATTAAAACCCCACGAAATCCTTGCCATCCACGGCTATCTTGGTGTTCGCCGGAATCCCCATATCAAGTTAAGTATAACTACCGAACGGCCATTTGTTCGGTAGTTCCAGCACGAAGTTCTGGGTGCATGGAGGTCTCAGCGGTGTTCGCCTGTTCGTGTATCCGTTTTTAGTTCCACGCGTTCACGGGCAAACACCGCTGTTCGCGCAAAATGGCCGCGAACGCGTGCAAAGTCCCGAAATGGCGGCCACCTATTCAGAGCACAAAGAATTTGTGTAGAATCATACGAACGGCTGCATTCTCCGGTAATGGCATTTCTCATGTCATATATATTCAAATAATTCCAACTGCGTTCGGTTATATTAACAGTCCAGACATGCGGCATAGTCCTGTTGCAGCATCCCAAAGGAACCAGTCCCAGAAAAGGTACCAAACTGAGGATGAAAACCGTATGCACCAAAAAATGGCGACTTACCCGTGGACTCCTGCCTACGGTTATTCAAAGCAAAATCTGCTAGGGACAAGAATGAGGACCAGTCCTCCTGATTCTCAGCCACAAAGCACCTCAAGTAGGTCTCCAGGTTTTGATTAGTACGCTCTGTCTGTCCATTCGACTGCGGATGAAAAGCTGAAGAGAACGAAAGTTGAATGCCCAGCCGAGAACAGAACGCCCTCCAAAACCTGGAGACAAACTGCGTGCCCCTATCAGAGACCACATCCGAAGGAATACCATGCAATCTCACAATATTATCCACAAAAATCTGCGCAAGAGTCTTGGCGTTAGGCAGACTAGTTAAAGATATAAAGTGAGCCATTTTACTGAAACGGTCAACTACCACCAAAATTACTGTTCTCCTCGGAGGAACTAGGCAGATCCGTAATAAAGTCCATAGACAAATGCGTCCAAGGACGAGACGGAATTGACAATGGAAGAAGTGAACCAGCCGGTCGAGTGTGAGCAACCTTTGACCGAGCACAGGTCTCACAAGCTGCCACGTAATCTTCAATGCTCTTACGCAACCCTGGCCACCAGAACCTCCGAGACACCAGATCACAGGTGGACTTACCACCAGGATGTCCAGCAAGGATAGTATCGTGATGTTCCTTGAATACCTTGTATCGCAGGCCTTCAGGAACAAACAACCTCCCTGGGGGACAAGAACCAGGAGCCCCCTCCTGAGCTCCCAACACCTCCATCTCCAATTCGGGGTACAGAGCGGAGACCACCACCCCATCAGCTAAAATCGGAGCAGGATCCTCTGAATCACCTCCGCCAGGAAAGCTGCGAGACAAGGCATCCGCCTTGATGTTCTTAACCCCTGGGCGAAAGGTAACCACAAAATTGAACCTGATAAAAAACAGTGACCATCTGGCCTGTCTAGGGCTCAGAAGCTTGGCAGATTGCAAGTAAGCCAAATTCTTATGGTCTGTATATATCGTAACAGGGTGAGATGGCCCCTCCAACCAGTAACGCCATTCCTTAAAGGCCAACTTCATAGCCAGCAACTCTCTATCTCCAACATCATAATTCCTCTCGGCGACCGAAAGCTTCTTGGAGAAAAAAGCAGTCGGGACCCATTTGCCAGGAGATGGACCCTGCGACAGCACCGCTCCAACCCACACCTCAGATGCATCAACCTCCACTACGAATGGCTGAGACACATCGGGCTGCACCAGAATGGGAGCAGACGCAAAACGCTCCTTAATAGCCGAAAAGGCCTGCAATGCCTCATCCGACCAGACAGAGACGTCAGCGCCCTTCTTAGTCATATCAGTGAGAGGTCTTACAATGGTAGAATAGTTTGAAATAAATTTTCTATAATAATTAGTAAACCCCAGGAACCTCATCAAAGCTTTCTGATTCTCTGGTCGGTCCCACTCCAGAACCGCCCGGACCTTTTCAGGGTCCATACAAAAACCAGAGTCAGAAAGCAGATATCCCAAGAACGGAAGCTGCTGCACCGAAAACAAACATTTCTCCAATTTAGCATATCATTTATTCTCCCGAAGGATCGTCAAGACCTGTCTCACATGATCCTGATGGGTCTTCAGATCAGGAGAGTAAATTAAAATGTCATCCAAATAAACCACCACAAATCTCCCCACCAAATGATGAAAAATGTAATTGACGAATTGCTGAAATACTGCTGGCGCGTTCGTCAACCCAAAAGGCATAACCAGATTCTCAAAATGACCCTCGTGCGTATTGAAGGCCGTTTTCCACTCATCCCCCTCCTTGATTCTGATCAGATTGTAGGCCCCTCTCAAATCCAACTTGGAGAACACCTTGGCTCCAACAATCTGATCAAAAAGGTCAGAGATCAAAAGGCAGGGGATATGGATCCCGGACCATAATACGGTTCAATTCTCGGAAATCCAAACACGGTCTCAGCTATCCATCCTTTTATTTTTTACAAAGAACAAACCTACTGCCACTGGAGACTTAGATGGCCTAATATGACCTTTTCCCAAACTCTCGGCGATATACTTTCGCATGACCTCTCTTTCGGGTTGAGAAAGACTGTAAAGCCGAGACTTTGGCAACTTAGCCCCTGGGATGAGATTAACTGGACAATCATAGTCACGATGAGGGGGCAATTCCTGAGCCCCACCCTCCGAAAAGACATCCGCAAAATCTGAGAGATACTGAGGTAAAGCCGTAGTGGACACACCAGCGATAGATGTGCTAAGACAATTATCCGAACAAAACTCACTCCAACCAATGATTTGTCTCGCTTGCCAATCTATAATTGGGTTATGTTTAGTCAACCATGGTAACCCCAAAACTATAGGAGCTGGCAAATCCTTCAAGACAAAACAAGACATAATCTCAACATGTGAATCACCCAACCTTAAGTGAATACCATGAACAATGTGAGGAAGACTCCTTTGAGAAAGAGGGGAAGAATCAATTGCAAAAACCCGAATCTCTTTTTCTAAAGTGCAAGTACTTAGGCCCAGATTTTGAAGAAAAAGAGAGTCAATTAGGGTCTCTAGCTCCCTCTAACGTCTGGGAGGCTAAACTACACCCTGACAGGCCTGACACCCAGCTAACACAAGGAAATGCATACACATAACATTAAAGGTAATAAACACACATTAACCCCTTTTGTGCAGTGCCCACCTTTATCTAGTGGGACACTACATACCACCACGCTATAACGTTGCCCGTCCTCGGCGCAACATGGAGGGGCCCTGCCCGGCTGGATACTGCAGCCTGAAAGACAAAATAGAGAACCGGCATACATGGCAATTATCACAGCAACAGCATAAAAATTAACAAACAATGTAACTGCAAGAAATGGTGAAAAGGGGCGTCGTTCTCTTCTCTCAGGATAGTGTAAGGGAACAGGGGCGCTGACCTGGTGCAGCGTATTAATAAACCAGGATAGTCCATGAAAACATAAATAAACATAAGTCCTTGGAGCTCAAAGGATCAACATGAGTCCATACCCAGGCTTGCAAAGGTTAAACAGGGGTTTCCCGTGAGGGGCTACCTGGGCCCATGATGTAGTCCTCAAACCTCACAGGTGGGTGTCCCCTGGTAGAACGTGTAGACCTCCTTAGTGGCAGAGATTCTTCCTGCCTGGACTCAGGAAGGTCAAGGGAGCTCACCGCCTCTGGAACTTCTTCAGGAGCTCTCTGAGGTAAGGTCTCCTGAGACGGGAGACCAACAGGAACAGGAGCAGGAACCAGCAAATTCAGCCAAGGCGTGAGGGCCCAGTGGAGTGGCTATTTATCATAGATCAAGTTCTCCACAGCCTGCATAGGGTCCATAGGTGGAGCCGGCAATTCTTCCTCAGAAGGCTCAGGCTCCATCTCCTCCGCCGCTGGTTCTCCTTCTATACAGGGCTTGAGGCGGTTCCTGTGAACGACTTGGGGACCTTTTCCTTCTCTGGAGACCTGGTAAATGTGGGCTGCAGCATTGGGTATGGCAGTAATAAGGTAGGGAATCCTTTCCCATTTGCTGTCCAACTTGCTGGTCCGGTGGTTGTTTTTCAACCATACCTTGTCTCCCAGAGCCAGGGGTCCCGCATGGGCAGTCTGGTCATAGTCCTTCTGCTGCCTTTCACGAACAATCTCCATCCGTTCCTGGACAATCTCCTTAGCATTGAGGAGACGCCTTTGATGCTCCACTACCCAATCTGTCCTGGGCAGTGGGTTGATTACATCCGGTACTTGGACACCCAGGGAGTGATCGTCAGGCAATCTCCCTTGTCGGCCAAACATCAAATAGAACGGGGTGTAACCGGTGGAACAATGGATGGTGTTGTTGTAAGTGTACATGAGCTGCGGCAACAGAGTAGGCCAATCACCCCTTGTCTCAGGGGGTACTGCTCTCAACATTTCAATGAGAGTCTTATTCATTTTTTTGCAGAGTCCGTTACCTTGCGGATGATAGGCGGTGGTCCGGACTTTCTGGCAGTTGTGCAGTAGACACATCTCCTGGAACAGCTGTGACTCAAACGCAGACCCTTGGTCGGTGAGGATCCTCTCTGGGCAGCCGTAGGGCAACAGGAAATGCTTCCAGAACGCCTCTGCTGTGGTCTTGGCTGTCAGGTCTTTCACAGGCACTGCTACGACAAACTTGGTGAAGTGATCAAATATAGTCATGGCATAAGTATACCCAGAGCGACTCGGCTCCAACTTCACATGATCAATCGCGACAAGTTCTAAAGGAGCTGTACTTACAATAGGATGGAGAGGCGCCCTCTGGTCATGGCGTTCAGTCCGCCCCACAGCACAGGCAGTGCATTCTCGGCACCATTTTTCGATATCCTCTCTCATCCCAATCCAATAGAATCTTTTCCGTATGGTGGCCTCAGTCTTTTGCACACCGAAGTGTCCGGACTGGTTGTGGTACATGTCCAGTACCAGGCTGGCATCCCGTCGTGGCAGGAGAATTTGGTAAACTCTATCACAGGACACTGGATCCAGACTCCTTCTGAGCAACAGGCCTCTTTGAAGGAATAGTTGGTGGCGATGTCTCCACAGTCTCACTAGTTCTGGGTCTGCACTCTTCCTGCGGATTCTCTCAGGGATTTTCCCACTGGTAAGGAAGTCGAGCAGTTCACCGAGGACTCTACTTTCGGACTGGAGCTTAATCCATCTTTCTTGATCGCCTCTGGATTCAGGATCATCTGATGAGGGAGGATAAGCAGCAGGGAGATTTTCAGTACGGATATTATCCTGCTGGGCGAATTTATTGTAGAACGCGGGCATTTCCACTTCTTCCCAGGCATCTTTTAGCTCATCTGGGGCCTCTGTAGTGGGAAGCCGCGACAGGGCATCAGCATTATCATTGGAGCGGCCTGCCCGGTACTTCACAGTAAAGTCATAGTTGGCAAGGCGGGAGGCCCATCTTTGCTCCAGTGCCCCTAACTTGGCCGTGTTCAGATGCGCCAGGGGATTATTGTCCGTGAAGGCAACAAACGGTGTGGCAGCGAGATAGTCTTTGAACTTTTCAGTCACAGCCCACTCTAAGTCAAGAAACTCCAGCTTGAAAGAACTGTAATTCTGGTCATTCTTTTCAGCTCCCTTCAGGGATCTGCTGGCGTAGGCAACTACCCTTTCTTTGTTGTCTTGCACTTGAGCCAACACGGCCCCAAGGCCTCTTTTACTGGCATCCGTGTAGAGGAGGAATGGCTTCTGATAATCTGGGTAACCCGGAACAGGGGGTTCAGTCAACTTCTTCTTTAGGAGTTGAAAGGCAATTTCTCGTTCTTGGTTCCATTCAACAGGAATAGGAGTTTTCGGGCTCTTCTTTGGATGCCCCCTCAACAGTTCCTGGATGGGATCCGCAATTTGTGCGAAATGCGGGATGAAACGCCTGTAGTACCCTGCAAAACTGAGAAAGCTTCTCACCTCTTTCACGGTCGTAGGAGTAGGCCAGTTGCGGACAGCAGCAAGTTTATCAGGATCAGGCTGTATTCCTTCGGCACTGACAACGTGCCCAAGGTATTTGACCGCTGGTTTCAGTAGGTGGCACTTGGATGGCTTGATTTTGAGGCCATATTTAGCAAGAATTTGAAACACCTCACCCAGGTGCTTTAAATGGTCCTCATACGTCTTGGAGTATACAATGACGTCTGTAACGGACCGTTTCAGCAGACAAGGGGTTAAAATCCGTTTAGGCGATAAGCCCCTTTCTGAGAGACAGGCACAGCTACTGTAGGACACCAACCTCACGAACTGGATACAAAGTAGCACTCCAAACTGGAACCTCACGAATAGCTGCTAGCAGACGAACAGGAAAAGCATACAATCCTGGCAATCGGTCTTCTAACAGCATACAGTGAATCCCCCCAATAACTAGACAAGGCTCCGTGTTGAGGGTCAAACAGTGGTCTGACTATACTTCACGTACAGCCTCTTTTATTCATAAACCACAAACATAGTACTGCCCACAGGGGTTTGAAATACAACCAATCAGTAATTTACAACACATACAATGATACAACAGCAACCAATCATTCACGCCCCCAGAGGACCAGAATGAAGACTGACATAGGACAACATATCCCCACAATGCATCATGGTTTCCTCCTCTCTGTCCAGACAACCTGAAGAGCAATCCAATTATCTCTGAGGACAAAGGGAGATCGCCAATACACATGTGAGGACAACAGAACAGACATCACCATTTTAAACACACAATGGGACAATGGCACAATAGAAACACACCCGCATATTCCTCCCAAGCTGACAAGTTACACTTATTATAAATTGTTACAACTTTGTGAGTTTACATTGGCCATACATATAACTTACATTAATTCAAACAGTATAACTTTGTGACAAACCTATCCAAAATTCACTTGAATAGGTTCAGGGGTTTAAAAGTTAGTATATGGCCCATAATCCAGGGGCAAGAGGCCAGCAGTCAGTCCTCTCCAAAACCCAGTGGCGAGGTTGGTTTTGCCACAACGTCATCCAGATATAAGAGTACAGTCTCAAAATTCCTATGGCCTAAACAACGTTCCATCAGCCTCTGGAACGTTCCTGGAGCGTTACACAGTCCAAACGGCATATAATTGAATTCAAACAGGCCCATAGGTGTAGTGAAAGCAGTCTTTTCTCGATCTTCTGGGGCCATGGGTACTTGCCAGTACCCACTGGTTAAGTCCAAGGTGGAGAAATAGGCTGATGACCCCAGGGCAGTCAAGGACTCTTCAATGCGTGGCAATGGATATGCATCTTTGTGGGTGATTTGATTAATTTTTCTGTAATCCACGCAGAACCTTATGCCGCCATCTTTTTTTCGGACAAGTACTAGGGGCGCAGCCCAGGGACTGTGACTGTCCCGGATTATATTAGAGTCTTTCATCTCTTTTATCATCTCTTTCACAGACTGATAGGTAGTAGGCGGTATGGGTCTGTGCCTATCCTTAATAGGAGGATGAGAGCCGGTGGGTATGGTGTGTTTGATTACACTGACCTCTCCGTAGTCCGTGGAGTGCTTGCTGAAAGCCTGGTGGTGCTCCTTCACCAGCTTCAGGACTCCCTCTATTTGCTCATTTGGGGTGGATTCGTTCCCCACATGTAGTTCTTCCCACCAGGATGTCGTAGGGGTGCTGCTGCTCTGTGTGGTCTGGAACGCCTCCGTGGCAGGCAGACGGATCACATCCTGGAAAGACACTTGAAAAAGCTGAGCACAACGGGGCAGTGTTTAAGGAGAGTAACGGGATGATCACCAAAGTTAATTAAGCGGACAGGCACTTTACCTTGAGACACGGTCACCAGGCTCTTGGCTGTCCATATGAAGGGATGATTTTCAAAGGGAATAGGTTCCACTAGAGCTTGATAGTCCTGGCCCTGGATCCCCAACACAGCACGGCACCACAGGATGATCTGGGAATTTGGAGGCAGAATTACCGGCCGGTTATCCCGGATCCGGACAGTGCAAATTTCTCCTTTCTTGTTGGCGAACCTTTGCTGAGCACACAGCACACTAATAGTATTTTGGATAACTCTTCTGGAAGCAGGTGAGGCTGAAGATATAGTTTGATTTAATGCGTCAAGCACTTCAGAGTAACAATTTTTCAGAACGTTAGTCCCTAAGATCACAGGGTGTCCTCCTTTATCTCCCGCTTGTACCACAATCACGCCTTGCTGTGGCAGGGTGGCTTCTCCCACCTGAAGGGTAGGTTCCCAATACCCATGCACTTTCACTGGCTTACCGTTGCTGGCAATAATATCTAGCCAGGACTCTGGTGGCTGGGTGAGGAGACTTGGATCCCAGAACTTGTCAAAGGCAGGCCGTTGAATGGTGGTGACCTGTGACCCAGTGTCCAACAGGGCTTCAAAGGGTATCCCGTTGATACATATATTGACTTTTGGACAGGATCCTACATACTTAGGCATCCAGCTTGGATCCTTTGGACCTACTGTTCTACCTCCCGAGGGGCGGTCCTCTGCCTCAGGGGTTGCCCGTTTAACTGCCAGCACATTGATTCAGTATGTCCATATTTCTTGCAGTGGTGGCAGACAGGCTGTTTTCTACTTCTGGGCCGGTACCTTGGTCGCCCATCAGGCTCTTTTGGGTATACGTCTCCATATGCAGGTGGGAGCCTTGGAGGAAAAGGACCTTCATCTTCTAGTAGCAATGGTCTCTCCCATTCCTCTATCTTCTTGCACACCTTCTCTAGACTTAGAGTAAGATGGTTCACTTGCTCCATGAAGGCTGCCACTACATCTGTGACTGGAGCTTGGGTGGCCTGACTGACCCCTGCAGACCCCACATTCACAGTCCTGGGCTGACAAGCCTGGGGTTCATAGGAGGCTGCTGGCCCTGGAGCAGGGTTCTGGCCTAATATACTGATGGCCAATTCCTTAAAGTCCAGAAATGCACAGTGGGGGTGTTGAGCTGACAACATGCGTAGCTGGCCCTTTAAATGCTCATTACTTACGCCCGCAATGAATTGTTCTCTAAGAGTCCGGTCCTGGTCCTCAGCTTCTTTAGGATCCACTTGGACTACAGCTCTCAGTGTCTCTTGTAAGGACAGGGCAAAATCGCGGAGCGACTCTCCAGGCTGCTGCTTCCTGCTGAAGAAACGCATTTTAACTTCTGACACCGTTCTGGCCTCAAACGTGGTGCCCAAGCGATCAAAAATCTGTTCCAGGCTACTTTTCTCAGAGCGGGGCCACGACATGACTTCCCTGCGGGCGGCCCCATCCAACTGAGCTAGGAGGATCTCCATTTGCTGTTCAGCCGTTATGGGATAAAGCCGGAACAAGGCCAGTATCTGCTCCCTAAAGTCCTTTAACTTATGGGCTTCCCCTGAATAACGTGGGAACCAGGGGGCCCCAAAATAGTACGGCATAGTTAGCGGCATCAGGCTTGGCGGTGCCGCGGCGGCAGGGGCACTAGGGTCGGCTGGGGATACACCAGAAGGCACGACTGGGGCCACCTGTCCGATTTACTCAGGTGTAGACATGGTGTTGCTAGGTGGGTATGGCCCTTTAAATGTAGCGGAGCGGACCGGAGCGGCAATGATAATAACTTTTTTTTTATTTTTTATTTTTTTTGAAAAGTCTTTGGCTACTAACGGGAGTCCCTCCGGTGCCCTGGCAGGGGTCGGGAATGTTCCGGTGAGGTGATCGGGGGAGCCAGCAAAAGTTCTAAGTCTGTACTTACTCCGGTGGTGCTCGCTCCAGGTCTCGCGAGATGCGTGGCTACGGGCGTTGAGCATCCTGCGTACAGCGTCAGCAGGTGGGAGCGGCCTCTCGTAGCTCCGGGACTCAGGTAGGCGGCACCTTTTCCTCCAGACAGGGCGGCGTTCTTCCTCCTCGCCGGCTGGGTGATGGCTCCGCCTGGTTCTTTTCGCGCCAAAGTCCTATTTTTCGCGCCAAACAGTTCACCGGGCGCACTTGCAATCCACCTCAGGTTTAAGTGGCAAAATGGCTGTCTATTCACTGACAGTAAGCGGTGGCTCAAATAAGCAGCAAACAGTCCAGAAAACACTATCTTCACACCGCTAATTCTTTTCAGTTCTTTGGCCCAGCAATTTTGAATAAAACAATAGGGCTTGGTCACTTTAAGGCAATTTTCAGCACACAGTTGTATATCCGCAATGGCGCAGGAATGTTCGTTATCCTGTTTGTGACGCCAATTTATGCAGCACGCCAGACCTGCAGGGTATAGCTAAGCGAGGTCACGGTTATGGGCAATCGAGGGTTGCTCACTGTATTGGAGAACCCTGGGCAGGCATGCGGCAGTGAAGGAGAGGTAGACACAGTTCCTCTGGGGCACACTCGGTATGTAGGGACCAGGCCTGATGGTGGATGAGGTGCCCTGGATGTTACAGGTATTTTGAGTGCCTGGGGCAAGGTCCCTTTTGGATTTGTGACGCCAGTGCCTGTAACGGTGGCACACCGATTTATAGTTGGAATAAGTGAGGTACACAGGTGGTATAGTGAACCAAACGTTGCTTTACTTAACAGTCCAACTTTATACATACAGATGGTAACACAGTCCTTTAGATCACAGCTTTACAAGCAGGCTTATTCCACAAGCTGGCAGGTATTGATTATGCAAGATACTCAGAGGGTAAATCCACAACACACTCAGAATCAGGTTGTACCTTTCCTCAGAAATAGCGTACACTGTCCTTTCTAGAACTCCTGTCTGGTTTCAATCCCAAGGCCCGGATGCCTAAATGGTGGCTTAAATCCTTGGTATATATATATCTTCCTCTCGTATTAAATCCTTGCTTTTCTTCCTAAAGCATCTGCCTATCAGGGTTACTTATCTTTGCTTGTAGTATCCTGACTTGTCTTGATAATGACTGTAGGTTTCTCCCAGGAGGTTCTGTCCTGCAACTGGGGTGTCTCTACTGAGCTAATCCTAGCCTCAGGAGCTTCAGGTGGACGAAGTAACTCCTCTAGTCCCCTGGAATGAACTACCACTCCCCTTTCTGGGCCTTCCTAAATATATCTAGGGCTCTCTAGCTCCCTCTAACGTCTGGGAGGCTAAACTACACCCTGACAGGCCTGACACCCAGCTAACACAGGGAAATGCATACACATAACATTAAAGGTAATAAAGACACATTAACCCCTTTTGTGCAGTGCCCACCTTTATCTAGTGGGACACTACACAAAAAACAGAGCTGAGTACAGGTATTGTGGCAAATATAAATAGCCCAACATTGTAACTAAGGGAAAAACAACTGAAACTGATAACCATAGCGAGGAGATCATTACCATGATGAGAAGGTGTACAGATGGTAACAAAAGACTGTAGGGGGGGGGGTGGAAAGTAATTCACAACAAAAACCTACAATGAGGTGGGGAATTGTAATCACGAAAGACAACATATCACAAAATGGGGATGGAAAGAGGACAGTAGGAGAAGTGGAATAATAATACACCGGTCTCTCCAGACTCGCCCTCACAGTCGGATTGGCCTGAAGCGCGGGAGCTCATGTCTGACACAGCGGGAGACACTTTTGCTTGAGGGATAGGATCCCCGTGCTTAGGTCCACCATATTTGACCATTTTGTGATTGGTTAGCTGAAGAATGCCATCCCCACAGCAGGTTGAAAGCAGGAGCTTCAGCCAGACGCAGCCATTCAGCTCAGGCGCTAGCTCCGCCCCCCCATAGCACTCCATTTTTCATCTCCAACTTTTCCCACTGACTCAGGACTGATAACATTTCACTTGTCAGTCGCTCTCTTTCCTCTTTACAGGGCTTCCTGCCTTTCTCAACACACTTGATCATTTTCGCCAGCCCCTCATGAGATTTTGAAGAAAAAGAGAGTCAATTAGGTTTACCCCAGCACCACAGTCAAGGAATACTTCAACAAAAATCTTTCTTGACTCTAGCGCCACCACAGCTGGAAGGAGAAAACGGGAACTGCAGGGAGCTTGCATACCTGCCTGCTCCACCACACCATTCACGCCACCAAGAGTCAGGAAAGTTTTTTTTTTCTTTTTCTCTTCCACCTGCGGTTTAACAAAAGGACAAGCAAAAATAAAATGACCACTTTTCCCACAGTAGTAACACAGTTTGTGCAATTTCCTAAAGTCTCTACTACCAGAACGGAAAGAAACCTGACCCAGCTGCATGGGTTCCTCCCCTACCCCAGAGTTACCTGTAACATCACCCTGGGAAGCAGTAGAGACAAAACCACTCACAGAAGGGTTCCCTAGCGCGGAGGGAGCCCTACACCTTTCTCTAATACGTCTATCTAACCGTACTGCTAAAGACATTGCATTCTCCAAAGAATCAGGGTACTCATGAAAAGCAAGGGCATCTTTCAATCTCTCAGATAACCCCTGACAAAACTGACTACGTAACGCGGGATCATTCCACTCTGATTCGGTAGCCCATCTCCTAAACTCAACACAGAAAGCCTCTGCAGTATGTTCACCCTGAAATAAATTACGTAATCTCGATTCCGCCATCAAGATCCGATCTGGGTATTCGTAGATTAATCCCAGGGCCTTAAAAAATTCCTCCACCGACCGGAGGGCCCGAGAACCGGGCGGCAGAGAAAAGGCCCAGGATTGCACGTCCCCTTTAAGCAGAGAAATGATTATACCTATCCTCTGACTCTCATCACCTGACGACGATGGACGCAGCCGAAAATACAATTTGCAAGACTCTCTAAAATGGATAAAGTCATCCGTACCCCCTGCAAATCGATCAGGAAGAGCCACTTTTGGCTCCACACAAATGTGACCTGCACTTGATGCCAGAGCATTCTGACACCGTGTGACCGAACTATGCAGATCCGCAACCTCTATGGATAATCCCTGCATGCGGTCAACCAGTGCATCAATTGACGTCATCACAAAACCGCAGAGTAATGGCAGTCACAGTATGGTGAGTTATAATGTCACGGCGGACGGGGAACTCAGACACACAGATAAACCACAACCAGGCTCTAGGCGAGAAGCAGGGGAAGGGTCACCTCCTAGCTAAACCCTGACCTCTTTCCCTGCACTGCTCAGCCCACATTCAGACCTTGAAGGTAGGAATGAAGTGTCCTCGTGCCTGGGCTAAAATACCCTAGATTCCCTGAGATGGTGAAAAGGGGAAAAGGAGCAGCCTGCTCGCACAGAACCTGGATGGGAGAGATGACACAACAAAAGAGATGACTTCAACAAAAACTGAAACCATACTTATCTTTTCAGAGCTGGAACAGACAACCTTCCTTCCTTGCTTCCATGGCCATACTGATTTCTATAACCTGCTCAGAACACTGGACTAGAGTGATATTTAAACCAGTGACCCCACCCAGTGCACCTGATGGGAGGCGGGTTCAGCACGACTCCAAAACAAAACAAAACTAAACACGTGCTGCTATTCTGGCCGACCTCCGCACATAGTCAGAGCAGGGCATGACAGGGGGAGAGGGGAGGTTGTAGAGGGATTCATAGTAGAGCCTAAGTTGTTCTGCGATATCTTCTGTTTTAAAAAGTGTATTACCAGAAGGGGCAGTGATGTTTTGGACATAATTTGCGAGCCTTCTGCGTTTGATTCTCTGCATTTGAAATTTTGTAGCTTTGTCTCCATGTGCAAATTTTTTTTGTTGGGATGATAAGTAGAACCTAGCGGAACGCTCATTAAGCAAGTTCTTCAGTTCAGTGTTAAGGGTTGTCAATTCAGACAAATGGAGCTGGAGCAGAGAGATTTTATGCGTTTTTTCCAAAGAGTTAATCTGTGAGAGGAGGGAGTTTAGCTTTTTTTTCAGATTCTCTCTTTAGAAAGGAACATTTACTAATGCATCCCAAAGCACATTAGGGGAGATGGAGGGGGTTTGATTAATGGTGAAATATTCTTTCAGGAGAGATGATACTCGGTTTTTATGGAGGTCATTACCCAGAATGGACTAGTTGAGCCTCCAGCAGGACGACCTACCCGGTCCTGTGGGATGACGGAGGGTGCAAAAGATGGGTACATGATCGGAAAGAGTCATACCCCGATTCAAGCTGAGGAACCAAGTTGTAGATGCTCCTTCGACACTAGTATGTAGTCAATTCTGCTGTAAGAGTTGTTAGCTGGAGAATAAAAAGAGTAGTCAATGACATTTGGATTCAAACATCTCCATATATCAACAAGTCCTAGTTTAAACAGTCTAGCCAGAGTAGCACAGATCGCCCTAGATGATAGGGCAGACTTCTTTAAGGAGGAGTCAATCAGAGGGTTAAGGGTTAAATTTAAATCACCAGCTAGGATTAGGATGCCCTCCCTATAATTCTCCACCAGGGATAGAAGTTCAGCAATCCAAAGGGGTTGGTCAGTATTGGGTGCATAGGCGTTAATGAAAGTGGAAAGTGTCTGGCCCACACGACCTTTCAGGATAATGTAGCAGCCCTCTAGATCTTGGATATGGTTCAGATAAGTGAAAGGGGTGCCTCTGCGGAACCCAATACTGACTCCCATTGAGGCAGCGCCATTTGCACCACAGTGGTACCATGTCGTAAATTTAGAATAGGAGAGGTTAGGGTAATTGTTGTGCTTATAGTGGGTCTCTTGGAGGAATACTAATTGCACTTTTCCTTCCATAGAAGGGAGAATATTTGGCAATGTTTAGAGGGAGACCTTAGACCCTTTGCATTGTAGGATACTACATTCAAATCAGCCATAACTCGTCTGGTCAGTGGCAAAAAACAGAGCTGAGTACAGGTATTGTGGCAAATATAAATAGCCCAACATTGTAACTACGGGAAAAACAACTGAAACTGATAACCATAGCGAGGAGATCATTACCATGATGAGAAGGTGTACAGATGGTAACAAAAGACTGTAGGGGGGGGGGTGGAAAGTAATTCACAACAAAAACCTACAATGAGGTGGGGAATTGTAATCACGAAAGACAACATATCACAAAATGGGGATAGAAAGAGGACAGTAGGAGAAGTGGAATAATAATACACCGGTCTCTCCAGACTCGTCCTCACAGTCGGATTGGCCTGAAGCGCGGGAGCTCATGGTGTAGCAGAGAGTCGCGGCCATCTTGGGATCCTTGGTCGGTCCGCTGCATGCTGCTTCTCTAGGAATTTTGTCATGTCTGACACAGCGGGAGACACTTTTGCTTGAGGGGTAGGATCCCCGTGCTTAGGTTCACCATATTTGACCATTTTGGGATTGGTTAGCTGAAGAATGCCGTCCCCACAGCAGGTTGAAAGCAGGAGCTTCAGCCAGACACAGCCATTCAGCTCAGGCGCTAGCTCCGCCCCCCCATAGCACTCAATTTTTCATCTCCAACTTTTCCCACTGACTCAGGACTGATAACATTTCACTTGTCAGTTGCTCTCTTTCCTCTTTACAGGGCTTCCTGCCTTTCTCAACACACTTGATCATTTTCGCCAGCCCCTCATGAGCCTGCTGTATCTGTGCCATTCCTGTTGTGAGGGACCAAAGAAAGAAACTATTTCAGTCCCTTCCACTGCACACTGAATAGCAGCGACCAAGGCCTGTGGAAATCTGCTGAAGTCAGGCACCTCCACATGCTCTAACTCATGATCCACGTCCCCGGTGGGGGTCTGGGTAGTTACCCTAGAAAGTCCCTCAGCATTCTGGTTTTCTGTCTTGGACCGATACTTAATGTGGTAATTGAACTTAGACATTCGGGGTATCCACCTCTGCTCCAAAGTCCCGAGCTTGGAATTTTCCAGGTGAGCTAGTGGGTTGTCAGTCAGTACTAAGACTTCAACTCCGGTCAAATATTCAGAGAATTTCTCAGTCATGGCCCATATCAGTGCCAACAGTTCCAACTTTAATGAACTATAATTCTCTGGGTTTCTTTCAGAATCTCGCAAAGTCCAGCAGGCATACGCTATGACACGCTCTTGGCCATCCTGAAACTGAGAAAGCACCGCTCTGAGACCATACAGGCTTGCATCCGTATATAGCTGGAAGGGCAAGTGGTAATCAGCATACGCCAAGATTTGGGCCGTCGTCAGAGCATCCTTCAATGCCTGGAAGGCGTGTTCCTGGTCAGGTCCCCATCTCACAGACCGGTTCTTCGGACCACCGGATGTGCCTCGTAGGAGAGCATTAAGTGGTGCTGCCACCATGGCAGCGTTTTTAATAAACCGTCGATAGTAGCCGGCTACTCCAGGGAATGCCCTCACTTCTCGCAGGGTAGTCGGTGTCGGCCAATCTTGAACAGCTGCTATCTTGTCCCTCGACAGCTTCACTCCTTCTCCAGACACGCGATGACCCAAGTAATCAATTTCAGATTGGAACAACTGACATTTACTGGGTTTCAATTTGAGCCCGTGTTTTCGCAATCGTTTAAATACACGTCCCAACTGGTGGAGATGGTCCTCAAAGGTTGCAGAGTACACTATAATGTCGTCCAAGTAGATAAGAGTGAATTCAAAGTTGAAGTCACCAAGACATTTCTCCATAAATCGTTGAAAAGTTCCAGGTGCATTCGTTAACCCGAAGGGCATCCGGTTAAATTCATACAGCTCCATGGGCAAGATGAATGCTGTCTTTTCCTTATCTTTCTCGGCCATCGGCACCTGCCAATACCTACTAGCCAGATCTAGCGAAGAGAAGTACCGGGCTCTTCCTAGAGCCGAGAGGGACTCCTCAATCCGGGGTAAGAGGTACGAATCTCGTACGGTGCAGGAGTTCAACTTCCAATAGTCCCGAATGGACCCATCTTTCTTTTTTACTAGTACCACCAGAGCTGCCCAGGGACTTTGCCTTTCTTGAATGATCCCACCCTGCAGCATCTGGGTCAACAGTTCTTTCACCTCATGATTAGAGTTGAGCGAACACCTGGATGTTCGGGTTCGAGAAGTTCGGCCGAACTTCCCGGAAATGTTCGGGTTCGGGATCCGAACCCGAACTGAAATTCATCCCGAACCCGAACCCCATTGAAGTCAATGGGGACCCGAACTTTTGGGCACTAAAAAGGCTGTAAAACAGCCCAGGAAAGAGCTAGAGGGCTGCAAAAGGCAGCAACATGTAGGTAAATCCCCTGCAAACAAACGTGGATAGGGAAATGAATTAACATAAAAATAAAAAAAATAAAAATGAACCAATATCAATTGGACAGAGGTCCCATAGCAGAGAATCTGGCTTCACGTCAGCAGAGAATCAGTCTCTTTATGCCATAGCAAAGAATCTGGCTTCATGTCAGCAGAGAATCAGTCTCTTCATGCCATAGCAGAGAATCTGGCTTCATGTCACCCACCACTGGAACAGGCCACTGTCACATATTTAGGCCCCGGCACCCAGACAGAGGAGAGAGGTCCCGTAACAGAGAATCTGGCCTTATGTCAGCACAGAATCTGTCTTCATGTCATAGCAGAGAATCAGGCTTCACGTCACCCACCACTGGAACAGACAACTGTCACATATTTAGGCCCAGGCACCCAGGCAGAGGAGAGAGGTCCCGTAACAGAGAATCTGGCCTTATGTCAGCACAGAATATGTCTTCATGTCATAGCAGAGAATCAGGCTTCACGTCACCCACCACTGGAACAGGCCACTGTCACACATTTAGGCCCAGGCACCCAGGCAGAGGAGAGAGGTCCCGTAACAGAGAATCTGGCCTTATGTCAGCACAGAATCTGTCTTCATGTCATAGCAGAGAATCAGGCTTCACGTCACCCACCACTGGAACAGGCCACTGTCACACATTTAGGCCCAGGCACCCAGGCAGAGGAGAGAGGTCCCGTAACAGAGAATCTGGCCTTATGTCAGCACAGAATCTGTCTTCATGTCATAGCAGAGAATCAGGCTTCACGTCACCCACCACTGGAACAGGCCACTGTCACACATTTAGGCCCAGGCACCCAGGCAGAGGAGAGAGGTCCCGTAACAGAGAATCTGGCCTTATGTCAGCGCAGAATCAGTCTTCATGTCATAGCAGAGAATCAGGCTTCACGTCACCCACCACTGGAACAGGTCACTGTCACATATTTAGGCCCAGGCACCCAGACAGAGGAGAGAGGTCCCGTAATAGAGAATCTGGCCTTATGTCAGCACAGAATCTGTCTTCATGTCATAGCAGAGAATCAGGCTTCACGTCACCCACCACTGGAACAGGCCACTGTCACACACTTAGGCCCAGGCACCCAGGCAGAGGAGAGAGGTCCCGTAACAGAGAATCTGGCCTTATGTCAGCACAGAATCTGTCTTCATGTCATAGCAGAGAATCAGGCTTCACGTCACCCACCACTGGAACAGGCCACTGTCACATATTTAGGCCCAGGCACCCAGGCAGAGGAGAGAGGTCCTGTAACAGAGAATCTGGCCTTATGTCAGCACAGAATCTGTATTCATGTCATAGCAGAGAATCAGGCTTCATGTCACCCACCACTGGAACAGGCCACTGTCACACATTTAGGCCCAGGCACCCAGGCAGAGGAGAGAGGTCTCGTAACAGAGAATCTGGCCTTATGTCAGCACAGAATCAGTCTTCATGTCATAGCAGAGAATCAGGCTTCACGTCACCCACCACTGGAACAGGCAACTGTCACATATTTAGGCCCAGGCACCCAGGCAGAGGAGAGAGGTCCCGTAACAGAGAATCTGGCCTTAGGTCAGCGCAGAATCAGTCTTCATGTCATAGCAGAGAATCAGGCTTCACGTCACCCACCACTGGAACAGGCAACTGTCACATATTTAGGCCCAGGCACCCAGGCAGAGGAGAGAGGTCCCGTAACAGAGAATCTGGCCTTATGTCAGCACAGAATCTGTCTTCATGTCATAGCAGAGAATCAGGCTTCACGTCACCCACCACTGGAACAGGCAACTGTCACATATTTAGGCCCAGGCACCCAGGCAGAGGAGAGAGGTCCCGTAACAGAGAATCTGGCCTTATGTCAGCACAGAATCTGTCTTCATGTCATAGCAGAGAATCAGGCTTCACGTCACCCACCACTGGAACAGGCCACTGTCACACATTTAGGCCCAGGCACCCAGGCAGAGGAGAGAGGTCCCGTAACAGAGAATCTGGCCTTATGTCAGCACAGAATCTGTCTTCATGTCATAGCAGAGAATCAGGCTTCACGTCACCCACCACTGGAACAGGCCACTGTCACACATTTAGGCCCAGGCACCCAGGCAGAGGAGAGAGGTCCCGTAACAGAGAATCTGGCCTTATGTCAGCACAGAATCTGTCTTCATGTCATAGCAGAGAATCAGGCTTCACGTCACCCACCACTGGAACAGGCCACTGTCACACATTTAGGCCCAGGCACCCAGGCAGAGGAGAGAGGTCCCGTAACAGAGAATCTGGCCTTATGTCAGCACAGAATCTGTCTTCATGTCATAGCAGAAAATCAGGCTTCACGTCACCCACCACTGGAACAGGCCACTGTCACATATTTAGGCCCAGGCACCCAGGCAGAGGAGAGAGGTCCTGTAACAGAGAATCTGGCCTTATGTCAGCACAGAATCTGTATTCATGTCATAGCAGAGAATCAGGCTTCACGTCACCCACCACTGGAACAGGCCACTGTCACACATTTAGGCCCAGGCACCCAGGCAGAGGAGAGAGGTCTCGTAACAGAGAATCTGGCCTTATGTCAGCACAGAATCAGTCTTCATGTCATAGCAGAGAATCAGGCTTCACGTCACCCACCACTGGAACAGGCCACTGTCACATATTTAGGCCCAGGCACCCAGGCAGAGGAGAGAGGTCCCGTAACAGAGAATCTGGCCTTATGTCAGCGCAGAATCAGTCTTCATGTCATAGCAGAGAATCAGGCTTCATGTCACCCACCACTGGAACAGGCAACTGTCACACATTTAGGCCCAGGCACCCAGGCAGAGGAGAGAGGTCCCGTAACAGAGAATCTGGCCTTATGTCAGCACAGAATCTGTCTTCATGTCATAGCAGAGAATCAGGCTTCACGTCACCCACCACTGGAACAGACAACTGTCACATATTTAGGCCCAGGCACCCAGGCAGAGGAGAGAGGTCCCGTAACAGAGAATCTGGCCTTATGTCAGCACAGAATCTGTCTTCATGTCATAGCAGAGAATCAGGCTTCACATCACCCACCACTGGAACAGGCCACTGTCACACATTTAGGCCCAGGCACCCAGGCAGAGGAGAGAGGTCTGCAGCGTACTCAAGTTGTGTGTAATAGGTGTTTCTGGGTGATGTAGTGCAATAGACACTAACCTGGTACGGCTGAATCTCTGCATAGGCAGGTAATGGTAGAAATTGTTCGTGACGCCAGTGCCAAGTAAACGGTGGCACGCCGTTTGTGGATAGCAGGAATAATTGAGGGACCACGTGATCTTAAAACAGAACTCCAACTTTAGTAGGTTTCATAGAGACATTTACGGAATCGCAGTTCCTTAGCATACAGTCGATTTTGCAATACAGTCGATGCAGGCAATACAGCTTGAGCAAGGTGATTACAGAGTGTTAAACACAGGACTTGCAGTACAGGAGCTTGCACTCTATTTCTGTCTGATCCTGGAATATAGCAAATCTTCTCCAAGGCCCATTAACCTAGTTCTGGCTTTATATACTTGGCTGTAGCTTTATAAAGTACCTCCTCTGTTATTCTGAGTACCTCTTGCTTCTCTGCACTTGACCTCTGTCTCTCTCAGCTTCTGGAAACTTCTGCACTGTGGTCTTCCTGCTTCTGCATATAGACATTTTCAGGAGGGGAACCTTCTCTTGAGATCTGGAACCCGGTTACAGGGACTGCAATACCCTCTCCTGGTCCGCAGGCTTCAGGCCTGGACTTGTCTCTGACATAGTCTAAGCTCCAGCTTCAGACTACAGGATGCAGCTGTAGGCAGGCACTCTGAGCTAGACTACACACACACTTCCCTTTCCCTTCCTTGAGTGGGCCTTATATAAACTAGGGCTCCCTAGCTCCCTCTAATGACTAAGAGCTGGAATGACACCCCTAGCAGGCCTGTACATGCAAGTTTCACAGCAACAGGGAAATACATAGCATTACATTAAATGACATTTTATAAAACTGACATATACCAACTTCCTCATAATTAAGGAGGGACGACAGCACACCAAGTGACACTTTGGTAGTGACTGTCATTACAGTCCCCGTACACTACAGGTCCCGTAACAGAGAATCTGGCCTTATGTCAGCACAGAATCTGTCTTCATGTTATAGCAGAGAATCAGGCATCACGTCACCCACCACTGGAACAGGCCACTGTCACACATTTAGGCCCAGGCACCCAGGCAGAGGAGAGAGGTCCCGTAACAGAGAATCTGGCCTTATGTCAGCACAGAATCTGTCTTCATGTCATAGCAGAGAATCAGGCTTCACGTCACCCACCACTGGAACAGACCACTGTCACATATTTAGGCCCAGGCACCCAGGCAGAGGAGAGAGGTCCCGTAACAGAGAATCTGGCCTTATGTCAGCACAGAATCTGTCTTCATGTCATAGCAGAGAATCAGGCTTCACGTCACCCACCACTGGAACAGGCCACTGTCACACATTTAGGCCCCGGCACCCAGACAGAGGAGAGGTTCATTCAACTTTGGGTTGCCCCGCAATATAATGGTAAAATTAAATTAAAAATAGTATTGAATGAGGAAGTGCCCTGGAGTAGAATAATATATTGTTAAGGGGAGGTAGTTAATATCTAATCTGCACAAGGGATGGACAGGTCCTGTGGGATCCATGCCTGGTTCATTTTTATGAACGTCAGCTTGTCCACATTGGCTGTAGACAGGCGGCTGCGTTTGTCTGTAATGACGCCCCCTGCCGTGCTGAATACACCGTCAGACAAAACGCTGGCCGCCGGGCAGGCCAGCACCTCCAAGGCATAAAAGGCTAGCTCTGGCCACGTGGACAATTTGAAGACCCAGAAGTTGAATGGGGCCGAACCATCAGTCAGTACGTGGAGGGGTGTGCACAGGTACTGTTCCACCATGTTAGTGAAATGTTGCCTCTTGCTAACACGTTCCGTATCAGGTGGTGGTGCAGTTAGCTGTGGCGTGGTGACAAAACTTTTCCACATCTCTGCCATGCTAACCCTGCCCTCAGAGGAGCTGGCCGTGACACAGCTGCGTTGGCGACCTCTTGCTCCTCCTCTGCCTTCGCCTTGGGTTTCCACTGGTTCCCCTGTGACATTTGGGAATGCTCTCAGTAGCGCGGCTACCAACGTGCGCTTGTACTCGCGCATCTTCCTATCACGCTCCAGTGTAGGAAGTAAGGTGGGCACATTGTCTTTGTACCGGGGATCCAGCAGGGTGGCAACCCAGTAGTCCTCACACGATAAAATGTGGGCAACTCTGCTGTCGTTGCGCAGGCACTGCAGCATGTAGTCGCTCATGTGTGCCAGGCTGCCCAGAAGTAAGGACAAGCTGTCCTCTGTGGGAGGCGTATCGTTATCGTCCTGTGTTTCCCCCCAGCCACGCACCAGTGATGGGCCCGAGCTGCTTTGGGTGCCACCCCGCTGTGAACATGCTTCATCCTCATCCTCCTCCACCTCCTCCTCATCCTCGTCCTCCTCGTCCTCCAGTAGTGGGCCCTGCAGCTGAAACTCCACTATGGCCTGCTGCTGCTCGCACAGTCTGTCCAGCATATGCAAGGTGGAGTTCCACCTGGTGGGTACGTCGCATATGACGCGGTGAGCGGGAAGGCCGAAGTTACGCTGTAGCACAGACAGACGAGCAGCGGCAGGATGTGAACGCCGGAAGCGCGAACAGACGGCCCGCACTTTATGCAGCAGCTCTGACATGTCGCGGTAGTTGCGAATGAACTTCTGCACCACCAAATTCCGCACATGCGCCAGGCAAGGGATGTGCGTCAAACCGGCTAGTCCCAGAGCTGCAACGAGATTTTGCCCATTATCGCACACCACCAGGCCGGGTTGAGGCTCACCGGCAGCAACCACTCGTCGGTCTGTTGTTCTATACCCCGCCACAACTCCTGTGCGGTGTGGGGCCTGTCCCCCAAACATATGAGTTTTAGAATGGCCTGCTGATGTTTACCCCGGGCTGTGCTGAAGTTGGTGGTGAAGGTGTGTGGCTGACTGAATGAGCAGGTGGAAGAAGAGGAGGAGGAAGCTGAGTAGGAGGAGGAGGAGACAGGATGCAAAGAATGTTGCCCTGCGATCCTTGGCGGCGGAAGGACGTGCGCCAAACAGCTCTCCGCCTGGGGCCCAGCCGCCACTACATTTACCCAGTGTGCAGTTAGGGAGATATAGCGTCCCTGGCCGTGCTTACTGGTCCACTTATCTGTGGTTAGGTTGACCTTGCCACAGATGGCGTTGCGCAGTGCACACTTGATTTTATCGGACACTTGTTTGTGCAGGGAAGGCACGGCTCTCTTGGAGAAGTAGTGGCGGCTGGGAACAACATTCTGTGGGACAGCAAGTGACATGAGCTGTTTGAAGCTGTGTGTGTCCACCAGCCTAAATGACAGTATTTCATAGGCCAGTAGTTTAGAAATTCTGGCATTCAGGGCCAGGGATCGAGGGTGGCTAGGTGGGAATTTACGCTTTCTCTCAAATGTTTGTGAGATGGAGAGCTGAACGCTGCCGTGTGACATGGTTGAGATGCTTGGTGACCCAGGTGGTGGTGTTGGTGGTACATCCCATGTTTGCTGGGCGGCAGGTGCCAACGTTCCTCCACAGGCAGAGGAAGAGGCCGAGGCGGCGGCAGCAGCAGCAGAAGAGGCCGAGGTGGCAGCAGCAGAAGAGGTAGCAGGGGGAGCCTGAGTGACTTCCTTGTTTTTAAGGTGTTTACTCCACTGCAGTTCATGCTTTGCATGCAGGTGCCTGGTCATGCAGGTTGTGCTAAGGTTCAGAACGTTAATGCCTCGCTTCAGGCTCTGATGGCACAGCGTGCAAACCACTCGGGTCTTGTCGTCAGCACATTGTTTGAAGAAGTGCCATGCCAGGGAACTCCTTGAAGCTGCCTTTGGGGTGCTCGGTCCCAGATGGCGGCGGTCAGTAGCAGGCGGAGTCTCTTGGCGGCGGGTGTTCTGATTTTGCCCACTGCTCCCTCTTTTGCTACGCTGTTGGCTCGGTCTCACCACTGCCTCTTCCTCCGAACTGTGAAAGTCAGTGGCACGACCTTCATTCCATGTGGGGTCTAGGACCTCATCGTCCCCTGCATCGTCTTCCACCCAGTCTTGACCCCTGACCTCCTGTTCAGTCTGCACACTGCAGAAAGACGCAGCAGTTGGCACCTGTGTTTCGTCATCATCAGAGACGTGCTGAGGTGGTATTCCCATGTCCTCATCATCAGGAAACATAAGTGGTTGTGCTTTAGTGCATTCTATCTCTTCCACCCCTGGGGAAGAGCTAGGTGGATGCCCTTGGGAAACCCTGGCAGCAGAGTCTTCAAACAGCATAAGAGACTGCTGCATAACTTGAGGCTCAGACAGTTTCCCTGATATGCATGGGGGTGATGTGACAGACTGATGGGCTTGGTTTTCATGCGCCATCTGTGCGCTTTCTGCAGAAGACTGGGTGGGAGATAATGTGAACGTGCTGGATGCACTGTCGGCCACCCAATTGACTAATGCCTGTACCTACTCAGGCCTTACCATCCTTAGAACGGCATTGGGCCCCACCAAATATGGCTGTAAATTCTGGCGGCTACTGGGACCTGAGGTAGTTGGTACACTAGGACGTGTGGCTGTGGCAGAACGGCCACGTCCTCTCCCAGCACCAGAGGGTCCACTAACACCACCACGACCATGTCCACATCCGCGTCCCTTATTAGATGTTTTCCTCATTGTTCCCGTTCACCACAATTTTGAGAATGGCAAATTTGGGAATGGTTTTTCAACCCAGAACAAAAAATGTGCTTTTACGGTCACTACAAATAACTTGACCAGCTAAAACAGTACAGATTTGGTTGAATAGAAATGTGAGGCCTGTTTTTTTTTTGCACTGTGTGACAGGTATAGGTTTAATCACAGAATGACACTTCTATCAGCACGCTAGCGTGTGTCTTAGGTTTTTCTGAATGACACTATCAGCACCTTCAATGTAAGATATCCTTTTTGGGATAGATTTCAAGTAGGCCTCATATAGCAGAAACTAGTTATTTTGAGAATGGCAAATTTGGGAATAGTTTTTCAACCCAGAACAAAAACTGTGCTTTTACGGTCACTACAAATAACTTGACCAGCTAAAACAGTACAAATTTGGTTGAATAGAAATGTCAGGTCTATTTTTTAGGCGCTGGGTGACAGGCTCAACTTGCCCCTGATGTAGTATATGGCCAAAAAATAACCACACTATTGATGGTTAAATGCACTTGGGTGACACAGGCTCAGCCTGCACCAGATGTAGTATATGGCCAAAAAATAACCAGACTGTTGATGGTTAAATGCACTTCGGTGACACAGGCTCAGCCTGCGGCTGATGTAGGATATAGCACAAAATAACCACACTATTGATGGTTAAATACACTTGGTGATAGCTTGTGCTGGCGCACCACAAGTTACAAAATGGCCGCCGATCACCCCAGAAATAAGTGATATAAAAACGCTCTGGGCAGCCTCAAAAAAGTGAGCAAGTCGATATTAGCACTTCAATGATCCACAGCTGCATATCGATCACAGAATGAAGTCTTTTGGAGGAGTTAATCTGCCTAATCTCGCCCTAACGTCGCAGCTGCAACCTCCCCCTATGCTTGAATCAGCAGAGTGACGTGCAGCGCTACGTGACCCAAGCTTATATAGAGGCTGGGTCACATGCTGCACTGGCCAATCACAGCCATGCCAATAGTAGGCATGGCTGTGATGGCCTCTTGGGCCAAGTAGTATGACGCTTGTTGATTGGCTGCTTTGCAGCCTTTCAAAAAGCGCCAAGAAAGCGCCGAACACCGAACCCGAACCCGGACTTTTACGAAAATGTTCGGGTTCGGGTCCGTGTCACGGACACCCCAAAATTCGGTACGAACCCGAACTATACAGTTCGGGTTCGCTCATCCCTACTCCTGATACATCTGTGGAGGAATTTGTCAGTAGCGCTCTCTGATTGGATGGGTGTCTCTTGTGGGAATCTCATGGTAGGTCCCTGTCGTACATCCAAAATATTCAGCATAACGCGCAGTTGCGCAGTTTTCCCATAACAGTTCATCTACCTTCCGGATTTTTTCCAGAGAACACGAAGAAGTCTCCATCTTCATCTGTTCTCGAATTGCACTGCCATTCCATTCAGGGGAGGGCTCTCGCCTTCTCCTATGTACACAGTTACGGTTTACTCATCTCGTTCAGCCGGCTTCAGCTGCATCCGGGTCCCTTTCCTTACTTCCTCCGGAGTCACATAGAGGTTAGCCAGCAGCCTTCTTGGGTCTAGGTCTACACTCTGATACTGGGTGTTTACACATAGGAACGGTACTCTCCCATTGTGGACTACTGCCATGGAACTGGCTACTAGCTGATCAACACTTCTTTCGGCTGTCTGCAGTGGTTCTATCAACACAGCTATGCCTTCTAGTTTCTGACAGGTGCCTACAGGCATAGGCACTATTGTCTCCCGGCTGGGTGGCAATGTAACTTTTGTATGCAGAGGGAACGAAATTCGAGCCAGAGGATGCTGTGCATCTGAACTTTTCTGTAAGCCACCATGACCTTTCTTTTCAAACCGTGTAACCGTGACCTTTCTTTTCAAAGAGAATCTGATCCAATTATTTTAACACATTCATCCCCACAATGACAGGGACCTTTACTTCATGTGACTCTTGTACCACCACAATGCCTTACTTGCCTAGATCTTGACCACATAACCAGACATTCATCCAGGCTACTCCCACCATGGGTATCGGTAGCTGGTTAGCTGGAACCACTTGTACGAATGTTTGGGGATCATATCTCACATGTTGCCGGAAGTACCGTTTGTAACAGTCTCTACTAAGAGATCATCCCGGTAACTGGAATAACTTCCAATTCCATCCGTATGATGGGACTTGCAGCAATTAGGTCCTCACCAGGGCATTCTCCCCTCATAGCCTCCTTCTCAGTCTCCCCTACTACACGCCCTACAGCAACAGGGGACTTCAGTTTTAACGGCGGTCTCTCATAAGCTTTTCGCTGCTGTGGACATCTAGCAGCGATGTGGCCCATGCATCCACACTCCCAGCAGCGTATCTCCCGTTGCTCTGGCCATTGGTTCGGGCCCCTTTGGTAAGCCCCATCGATCTCTCCTGAGAGTTGTACAAAATTATTTGGACCCCTTCGGTAGGTTCTATCCTCATCCCTCCTGCAGGGTTGTGGGTTATCCTGACCTTCTTGGTGTGAACAGCTCGCCCCTTCATATCTAGTTTTCTGGAGGCCTGCAATTCTCATAGCATGGTCACTACAACTGGTTTGCAAGCGTTCCATTTGCTCTTGCAATTTCTGCATTACTGTGAGTATTTCTTTAACCGTTCCTCTTTCTTCTGTTTTTGGGCCAGAGCTAGCTCCCTGCAACAAAGTGACCCCAACTGTGGTCTGTCACATGCTTCTGGACCATACTATTGGCACGTGAGATGGCCTCTACCTGTACATCATGAAATTTAGCATCAGTCTATCGTTGTATAAAGTCCTGCATGGCAATAGTCAAACTGCCGTCACGGATCCCCAGGACAAACTGGTCACGTAGAGTCCGATGAGGGTTACAGAAGGCCGGTGAGCGCCCTCTTTCCTTCCCTTGAATATCTCGAAGCAGTTCTTGTACGGAATTTGTATATTGGGGGAGACTTTCATTCTCCTGTTGTACCCTCTGGAAGAACCGAGCCTGCATGGACCCCAACAATGCAATTTCTCCATAAATGGTTTCTAGAATCTGGACCACTTGCTCAAATGTCTCTCTTTGTTCAAATGTCCGCAATATCACTGTAGTCTTAGCATCCCCTTGTAACATCAATATGGCTAGCTCAACTAGTACTTCTGGTGCGGTCTGGTACATGCGCTGTACCATTCGTATCTGCTCCGCCCACACACTCACAGACATATTATGGCCATCAAACTTAATTAACTGACTCATTACAGCCCCTGCTGGCATTCTTCCTCCAGCACCATCTCTCCTAACGGGTGCGTCGCCATCCATTCTGGTAGGCGGATCCTGCCGACTACGCCAATTTGTGAACCGAGAGCAAGGCAGAAAACCAGAAAAGAGTGCATACGCAGTGGTCAAGTTAAAAAAAATTGTATTTACTATAGATTGATAAAGGCAGGTTAATGGTGAGATAACAGGGGTAAATACAAGCAAAATATTCAGAATAACGTAAACAATTCAAGTCAAATCCTACAACAATTTTTACAGTTTCTACGGCTGTATTTGCAGTGCGGACACTCAATAAGCAATAGTCCCACAAACTGACCCTAATCTACACAATTGGGTGCGCACCCCCCTTATCCGAGTGGTCCAACTGGACGTCTTACAGTTCGGCACAGTGGGGCCTGATGTCATCCTTCTCTTCCAGTGAACTTAACCGCCTCACGTCCGCCCATAGACTATAAACGTCCTATGGGTGGACGTCTATTTCTGACAGCACGTTTTAGAACGTCCTGTCAGAAATAGCAGCTGCACGCTAATCGTGCAGCTGCTGATCGGGTTGCCCGCTGTCAGTGACAGCAGGGCAACCCTAAGACAAGGCAGGGACAGTTCCCAGGTGTCCCTGCCTTCACGATCGCTGCAGACACAGCGCTCACCGCTGTGCGCTTCCTGTTCCGGCCCGGCGGTCATGTGACCGCCGTGACCGGAGAGTGCAGGGGCTGTGTGAGGTCTCTCAGAGACCTCGATCAGCCCTGCTCTGAGGCTGTACAGCGCTGGATTGCTGCTGTACAGCCTCTATAGGGGTGCATTTGTCCTGTAACTGGGGCTACTATGTCAGCCCCAGTTACAGGAGAAATCAACAGTGAAAAACAAAAAGAAAAAGTGAAGTAAATGTCCCCCAGAGGTCTTGTATGCCCTTATGGGGGACGAAAAGTGTAAAAAAAAATAAAAAAAATAAAGGGTTGAAAAAATAAAATAAAATAAAGTTTCACATGTAAAAAAAAAAAAGTTCCCAAGTAAGGAAAAAAAATAAAAAATTAAAAATAGAAAAAATAAAATAAAATAGACATATTAGGTATCGCCGCGTCCGTAAAAACCAGCTCTATAAAAGTATCACATGGCCTAACCCCTCGGGTGAACACCGTAAAAAAAAAAAAAAAAAACTGTCAAAACAAGCAATTTTTGTCACCTTGCATCACAAAAGGTGCAACACCAAGTGATCAAAAACGCGTATGTCCCACAAAATAGTACCAATAAAACCGTCACCTCATCCCGCAAAAAATGAGCCCCTACATAAGAAAATCTCTTAAAAAATAAAAAAACTATAGCTCTTAGAACATGGAGACACTAAAACATCATTTTTTTGGTTTCAAAAATGCTATTATTGTGTTAAAGTGAAACAAATAAAAAAAAAGTATACATATTAGGTATTGCCGCGTCCGTAAAAACCAGCTCTATAAAAATATCACATGACTTAACCCCTCGGGTCAACACCGTAAAAAAATAAAAAATAAAAACCTGTGTCAAAACAAGCAATTTTTGTCACCTTGCATCACAAAAGGTGCAACACCAAGTGATCAAAAATGCGTATGTCCCACAAAATAGTACCAATAAAACCGTCACCTCATCCCGCAAAAAATGAGCCCCTACATAAGAAAATCTCTCAAAAAATAAAAAAACTATAGCTCTCAGAACATGGACACATTAAAACATAATTTTTTTGTTTCAAAAATGCTATTATTGTGTAAAACTTTAATAAATGAGAAAAAGTATACATATTAGGTATCGCCACGTCCGTAACAATCTGCTCTATAAAAATGTCACTTGACTGAACCCCTCAGGTGAACGCTGTAAAAATAAATAAATAGAAACTGTGCTAAAACAACCAATTTTTTGGTCACCTTGCCCCATAAAGTGTTATAATGAATGATCAAAAAATCATATGTACCCAAAAATAGTACTAATAAAACTGGCACCTTATCCCCTAGTTTCCAAAATGGGGTCACTTCTTGGGAGTTTCTACTGTAAGGGTGCATCAGGGGGCTTCAAATGGGACATGTCATCTAAAAACCATGTGGAGTTCCTTTTCTTCTGCGCCCTGCCGTGTGCCCATACAGCAGTTTATGACCACATGTGGGGTGTTTCTGTAAACCGCAGAATCTGGGTAATAAATATTGAGTTTTGTTTGGCTGTTAACCATCGATGTGTTAAAGAAAAAAATTGATTAAAATGGAAAATCTGCCAAAAAAGTGAAATTTAAAAATTTGATCTCCATTTTCCTTTAATTCTTGTGGAACGCCTAAAGGGTTAACAAAGTTTGTAAAATCGGTTTTGAATACCTTGAGGGGTGTAGTTTCTACAATGGGGTCTTTTATGGGGGTATCCACTATGTAGGCCCCACAAAGTGACTTCAGACCTGAACTGGTCCTTAAAAAGTGGATTTTGGCAATTTTCTTAAAAATTTGAAGAATTCCTTCTAAACTTCTAAGCCTTCTAACGTCCTAAAAAAATAAAAAGACATTTCCAAAATGATGCCAACATAAAGTAGACATATGGGGAATGTTAAATAATAAATATTTTATGAGGTATCACTTTCTGTTTTAAAAGCAGAGAAATTGAAATTTAGAAAATTGCGAATTTTTCAAATTTTTGGGTAAATTTGGGATTTTTTCATAAATAAAGGTGAAATATTTTGACTCAAATTTATGACTATCATGAAGTACAATGTGTCACGAGAAAACAATCTCTGAATGACTTGGATAAATAAAGGCGTTCCAAAGTTATTACCACATAAAGTGAGATATGTCAGTTTTGCAAAATTTGGCCTGGTCAGGAAGGGGGCAAAGGGCCCAGATGGGAAGTGGTTAAGATCTGCAACAATGAAGTCCTCCTCAGCAGGCTGGGTAACCAGTTGGATACAATGGAATTCAACAGCAGATGTCCTTTGGCACTCTTATCGTCCTGCAGAACATATATACTGGGGTGGGATGTTACAGTTACTGTCCAGTACCTCAACAGCACTGTGAGTCTCTTACTATTGGAGGCAATTCACACAGCCCAATGTCAGCTCCACTGATTGGTTGCTGCACGCAGTCCTTTTCAGCGTGGCTCCACTAAATGCCCTGTTTCTTTATACTCCGTCCATCTCTAGACCGAAGTTCACACAGCCTGGCTGCACAGGGAAGTTTTTTAGTATCTCCTCACACCTTTTACGCAACACAAAATCTGTTCTGTCTCTAGCCAATATGGCGGCAGCTGCAGAAGTCTCTTCACATCCTGTTTCTCTCAGCTCACACTGTCTGCATTGTGTCTCTTCAACACTTAACTGCCTTAAAGGACCAGTATCAGAATAATACAGAAACGCATATATATAGAATTTTAACACAGTTTAAACAGAGTAATGAAACGTGGGGACATTATATGACTGTTTCTTACACTGACACCCTGCCTGTTTTTTTAAAATAGCGCTCCTGCGCTCCGTTATGGCCCCCCGCAAATTTCGCGCTCAGTATGCTAATACTGAGCATCGGAGCAATGGGGAGGAGACACAGTCTTTCTCTGTGGGTGCCTCCTTCTTCCTGGCTGTAGCTCTGTTCAATTGCAGCGCAGAGTGCCATAGCCAGGGAGGAGAAGGAGACGGTGTGGCGAAACTAACCTCGCCACTGGGTTTTGGAGAGGCCTGGTTACCAGCCTCTTGCCCTACGACTATGGCCCCGGGACATATTACCCTTCAAGAACAGTGTAACAGAACTATGCCGCATGTCTGGACTGTTAATAGGACCGAACGCGGTCAGCGGTGTATACTAAAGATTCTGTGGAACTGAAATCGGATGCGCAAATACACGAACACCGCTGACCCTTACCTTCTTCCATACGGAACTTTCAGCTCCAGAGACAAAGTCCCGTTCGAAGATGGGACTTAGTCGTTTTTCTGCATGAAATTGACCGACCGCCAGGCCAAATCTATGGAACTGTTTTGGGCAGGAAATTGTGCTTGCGGTGGGTCATAAAGGACTTCCACTTAACTTTTGATCCGCTGGAGGGATTTGTGTGATTTTTGGAAGTGGTTATATTTGATGTATGCTGAGTTTAAATATGTAATTTTTATGGAAATGGAATGTATGGTTTTAAAGTTATAGAGTATGTTTAAAAACTGTATTTTTACTGTCTGTGATAGTTATGTTAATCCAAAATTATATCACAGACAGAAGGGAGGATTTTGTGTGTTTGGGTGGGGATTCCTGTCCTGTTGTTCCACAGGTGTATTGGCGATTTCCCTTTGTCCTGAGAGATAATTGGCTTACTCCCCGGTTGTCTCCAGGACAGAGAGGAGGAAACCATGATGCATTGTGGGGATGTGTTGTGTCTGTATCCTGAATTGCTACATATCTGTCCTGTGTCGCAGTCTCCCTTCTGGTCCCCTAGGGGCGTGAACGATTGGTTGCTGTACTTACATTGTATGTGTTGTAATATATTGATTGGTTGTATTTCAAAACCCTGTGGGCAGTACTATGTTTTTGGTTTGTGAATAAAAGAGGCTGTACGTGAAGTACAGTCAGTTCCTGTTTTATACCTTCATGAAGTCTTGGCTCATGTTTGGCTCATGGGATAACTACACTCTTGGGGATTGCTATATCATAATACTCCCCTGAGTATAAGCTCTTGTAAGAGCTTGCTCCTGGTTCCTGTCTCTGGATTTAGGAGAGGTTCACCCACTGGAGCCTGGAGCCTTGTCGTAGGTCCAGGGTGGGTAGGAGACGGCGAGACCTCCACCAAGCTTCGGCGGTTCGTGGGGTCTGCAGTGCTGACGGTGTCGAGTGGAGTGCTTGGAGTCCTCTGGAAGCACTAGGAGCATCTATCGACTGAGGTACCCGGTCGGGGTGCTAGGCGTTCCGTTACAGATGCCCACAGAGAAAGATACTGAGCGTGAAATTTGTGGGGGGCCATAACGGGGCGCAGGAGCGCTTTTTTCAAAAGCAAGGCAGGGTGGCAGCATCAGCGAGGGGTACCCCTCAGGTACAGATATTTATCTCACTTACTACAAACCCATGAAAGGTCCTCTTTAAGGTGCTCTGGCTGGCGTGGGCACGTCCAGCAGAGATGTGCCCCTGCACACTCTTCCCCTGTCTAGGGGAGACCTAAACTGACTCTAACTGGTCCCCACCCTTTCTGCAGGAAGTAGGCCTAGCCCACTTCTCTCCAGAGAGGGGGTTAGAATGAAAGGTTCCATTCTATCTAAGGTAGCTCTGCAAGAAATGCTGCTACCTGCTAGTGAACCAGGTACATTACATGAACAGTTACATAACAACATTATTAGGAATGTACAGAGTGGAGGACCTGGGAATAAATGCAGAAGATGACATGAGTTTAGACCAATAAACAGTAGCAGGGTGCAGGAGTGGTAACACCACTCTAGGGTGTTACACATGGGAAGGAATAATGCATACATACTAAATGGGAATATTTTGGGTAACGGCTCATGCACACAAACATATTTTTTTCAGTACCCATTCCAATTGTTTTGTGACCCCCATGTGGAACCATTCACTTCATTGTGGTTGCAAAAAAAATGACTCCATGCATATTCCATGTCTGTATGTCTGCTTGGCCGTTCCGCAAAGAAATAGAACATGCCCTATTCTTTTCCACATTACGGACAAGGATAGGACTGTTCTAATAGGGGCCAGATGTTCCATTCCGCAAAATGTCAAATGCACAATACTGGTATCCGTGTTTTGCAGACTGCAAAACATCCAACAGTCGTGTGCATGAGCCTTAACACTGACATGGAAAAGGACTTAGGAATTTGAGTGGACAGCAAACTTAAAAAAAACAGTGTCAGGCAGCTGCTGCCAAGGCCAATACGATAATGGGTTGCTTCAAAAGGGGCATAGATGGACATGATGATGGCATAGTCCTACCACTTTACAAATCACTGGTCAGACCACTATAATGGGGAAAAGTGGCTGTAAGAAAAGCTTGGCCAAAATATATGAATCTTTTTAGTCCTTGTCTTTCTTCATAGGTAAGGCCTCTAGTTGCAGCCAACCATGGATCATTCCAACTGTAGCAATATTTTGGGTTACAATGTTTTCAGTGTGGTATAAATGATGTTAACTTTTTTTTATAGGGGTCAGTATGATTATGGAGAGACCAAATAAATATATTTTTATGTAGTACTAAAAACTAGATGATACCGATCTTGTTTTGTACCATATGAAGCTTATCTTAGGATGTCCCATCACATGGTGTGCCTGGAGGGTCCTTAGAAGTGATAATGACACTATTGCAGTGTCCTATGTTACTCCATATTGCTGGCCAGTCAGTTGTAGAAAGTTATTTGAATAATCTTTCTTAGTGAGCTGTAAGCCTTCTTGTGCCTGGTGATTCCTATAGGCAAGGTAAGTCATCTAAGGCTGGTAGGAGATCCGATGGCCCAGATCAAATATAGCTAACAGCCACAGACTTCAGGAAGCTCATATATAGGGCACTGTCCTTTAATGTGTGCATGTACGTCCCCCTAGCATTCTTTTTTTAGAGTGGTGGATTATTTCCTGCATTCCTTGTATTTATCTTATTTTATTACTTTACTAAACATTTTAGCATACTATACAGGTAACATTATTATTCACATTTCTATTTTACTTTATGATATTGTAGACAGTGAAACCTGCCATAAAT